>NC_135136.1:13030303-13333333 GCF_051014445.1 Colletes latitarsis
TCCCTCAATATTTTAGAGGATAACACATGTTAGGTCTAGGTTAGGTCTAGGATTTGCCATCATCAGTCTCATACTTTCGCATTCTTCACATAATTCTTGAACAGATCCTACGTTTTTTCTTGTTTCGATCACGTAGTAATGTGGTAAAACACTAAAACTGTCCATTAAAACTGGATTCGATCAATATTTTATAGGATAACGCAAGTTATGTCTGGGATAGGACTGGGATTTGTCCTCATCAGGCTCATACTTTCGCGTTTTTCACATACTTGTTTAACAGATCCTGGGTTTTTTCTGGTTTGGATCACGTAGTAATGTGGAACCACACTGAAACAGTCAATTAAACATGGTCTTGATAAATATTTTAGAGGATAACGCAAGTTAGGTCTGGGATAGGTCTGGGATTTGCCCTCATCAGGGTCATATTTTCGCATTTTTCACATACTTGTTGAACAGATCCTGGGATTTTTTCTGGTTTGGATCACGTAGTAATGTGGTACCACACTGAAACAGTCAATTAAACCAGGTCTTGATAAATATTTCAGAGGATAACGCGTGTTAGGTCTGGGTTAGGTCTATGATTTGCCCCCATCAGGCTCATACTTTCGCATATTTCTCATACTTGTTGGCCAGATCCCAGGCTTCCACTGGTTTGGATCACGTAGTAATGTGGTACCACACTGAAACAGTCAATTAAACCTGGTCTTGATAAATATTTTAGAGGATACCGCGTGTTAGGTCTGGGTTGGGTCTAGGATTTGCCCACATCAGGCTCATACTTTCGCATATTTCTAATACCTGTTTGCTAGATCCTGGGCCTTTTCTGGATCGGATCACGTAGTAATGTGGTACCACACTGAAACTCTCATTTAAACGTGGTTTCTGTCAATATTTTAGAGGATAACACATGTTAGGACTAGGTTAGGTCTAGGATTTGCCCTCATCAGTCTCATACTTTCGCATTCTTCACATAATTCTAGAACAGATCCTGGTTTTTTTCTGGTTTCGATCACGTAGTAATGTGGTGCCACGCTGAAACAGACCATTAAACCAGATTTCGATTAATATTTTGGAGGATAACACACGTTAGGTCTAGGTTAGGTGGGGATTTGCCCTCATCAGGGTCATACTTTCGCGTTTTTCACATACTTGTTGAACAGATCCTGGGTTTTTTCTGGTTTGGATCACGTAGTAATGTGGAACCACACTGAAACAGACAATTAAACCAGGTCTTGACAATATTTTAGAGGATAACGCGTGTTAGGTCTGGGTTAGGTCTAGGATTTGCCCTCATCAGGCTCATACTTTCGCATATTTCCCATACTTGTTGGCCAGATCCTAGGCTTCCACTGGTTTGGATCACGTAGTAATGTGGAACCACACTGAAACAGACAATTAAACATGGTCTTGATAAATATTTTAGAGGATAACGCAAGGTATGTCTGGGATAGGCCAGGGATTTTCCCTCATCAGACTCATAGTTTCGCATTCTTCACATACTTGCTGAACTGATCCTGGGCTCTTCTGGATTGGATCACGTAGTAATGTGGTACCACACTGAAACTGTCAATTAAACCTGGTTTCCGTCAATATTTTACAGGATAACACATGTTAGATCTAGGTTAGGTCTAGGATTTGCCCTCATCAGCTTCATACTTTCGCATTCTTAACATACTTCTTGAACAGATCCTGGGTGTTTTCTGTTTTCTTTCACGTAGTAATGTGGTACCACACTGAAACTGTCAATTAAACGTGGCTTCGATCAATATTTTAGAGGATAACGCATGTTAGGTCTAGCTTAGGCCAGGGATTTGCCCTCATCAGGGTCATCCTTTCGCAGTTTTAACATACATGTTGACCAGAGCGAGGGTTTTTTCTGCTTTGGATCACGTAGCATAGTGGTACCACACTAAAACTGTCCAATAAAACAGGATTCGATCAATATTTTATAGGATAACGCATGTTATGTCTGAGATAGGTCTGGGATTTGCCCTCATCAGGCTCATACTTTCGCGTTTTTCACATACTTGTTGAACAGATCCTGGGTTTTTTCTGGTTTGGATCACGTAGTAATGTGGAACCACACTGAAACAGACAATTAAACCTGGTCTTGACAATATTTTAGAGGATAACGCGTGTTAGGTCTGGGTTAGGTCTAGGATTTGCCCTCATCAGGCTCATACTTTCGCATATTTCCCATACTTGTTGGCCAGATCCTAGGCTTCCACTGGTTTGGATCACGTAGTAATGTGGAACCACACTGAAACAGACAATTAAACATGGTCTTGGTAAATATTTTAGAGGATAACGCAAGGTATGTCTGGGATAGGCCAGGGATTTTCCCTCATCAGACTCATACTTTCGCATTCTTCACATACTTGCTGAACTGATCCTGGGCTCTTCTGGATTGGATCACGTAGTAATGTGGTACCACACTGAAACTGTCAATTAAACCTGGTTTCCGTCAATATTTTACAGGATAACACATGTTAGATCTAGGTTAGGTCTAGGATTTGCCCTCATCAGCTTCATACTTTCGCATTCTTAACATACTTCTTGAACAGATCCTGGGTGTTTTCTGTTTTCTTTCACGTAGTAATGTGGTACCACACTGAAACTGTCAATTAAACGTGGCTTCGATCAATATTTTAGAGGATAACGCATGTTAGGTCTAGCTTAGGCCAGGGATTTGCCCTCATCAGGGTCATCCTTTCGCAGTTTTAACATACATGTTGACCAGAGCGAGGGTTTTTTCTGCTTTGGATCACGTAGCATAGTGGTACCACACTAAAACTGTCCAATAAAACAGGATTCGATCAATATTTTATAGGATAACGCATGTTATGTCTGAGATAGGTCTGGGATTTGCCCTCATCAGGCTCATACTTTCGCGTTTTTCACATACTTGTTGAACAGATCCTGGGTTTTTTCTGGTTTGGATCACGTAGTAATGTGGAACCACTCTGAAACAGTCAATTAAACATGGCCTTGATAAATATTGTAGAGGATAACGCGTGTTAGGTGTAGGTTAGGTCTAGGATTTGCCCTCATCAGGCTCATACTTTCGCATATTTCTCATACTTGTTGGCCAGATCCTAGGCTTCCACTGGTTTGGATCACGTAGTAATGTGGTACCACACTGAAACAGTCAATTAGACGTGGTCTTGATAGATATTTTAGAGGATAACGCGTGTTAGGTCTGGGTTAGGTCTAGGATTTGCCCTCATCAGGCTCATACTTTCGCATAATTCTCGTACTTGTTTGCTAGATCCTGGGCCTTTTCTGGATTGGATCACGTTGTAATGTTGTACCACACTGAAACTGTCATTTAAACGTGGTTTCCCTCAATATTTTAGAGGATAACACATGTTAGGTCTAGGTTAGGTCTAGGATTTGCCATCATCAGTCTCATACTTTCGCATTCTTCACATAATTCTTGAACAGATCCTGGGTTTTTTCTTGTTTCGATCACGTAGTAATGTGGGACCACACTGAAACAGACCATTAAACCTGGTTTCGATTAATATTTTGGAGGATGACACACGCTAGGTCTAGGTTAGGTGGGGATTTGCCCTCATAAGGGTCATACTTTCGCTGTTTTAACATACATGTTGACCTGATCGAGGGTTTTTTCTGCATTGCATCACGTAGTAATGTGGTAAAACACTAAAACTGTCCATTAAAACTGGATTCGATCAATATTTTATAGGATAACGCAAGTTATGTCTGGGATAGGTCTGGGATTTGTCCTCATCAGGCTCATACTTTCGCGTTTTTCACATACTTGTTTAACGGATCCTGGGTTTTTTCTGGTTTGGATCACGTAGTAATGTGGAACCACACTGAAACAGTCAATTAAACATGGTCTTGATAAATATTTTAGAGGATAACGCAAGTTAGGTCTGGGATAGGTCTGGGATTTGCCCTCATCAGGGTCATATTTTCGCATTTTTCACATACTTGTTGAACAGATCCTGGGATTTTTTCTGGTTTGGATCACGTAGTAATGTGGTACCACACTGAAACAGTCAATTAAACCAGGTCTTGATAAATATTTCAGAGGATAACGCGTGTTAGGTCTGGGTTAGGTCTATGATTTGCCCCCATCAGGCTCATACTTTCGCATATTTCTCATACTTGTTGGCCAGATCCCAGGCTTCCACTGGTTTGGATCACGTAGTAATGTGGTACCACACTGAAACAGTCAATTAAACCTGGTCTTGATAAATATTTTAGAGGATACCGCGTGTTAGGTCTGGGTTGGGTCTAGGATTTGCCCACATCAGGCTCATACTTTCGCATATTTCTAATACCTGTTTGCTAGATCCTGGGCCTTTTCTGGATCGGATCACGTAGTAATGTGGTACCACACTGAAACTCTCATTTAAACGTGGTTTCTGTCAATATTTTAGAGGATAACACATGTTAGGACTAGGTTAGGTCTAGGATTTGCCCTCATCAGTCTCATACTTTCGCATTCTTCACATAATTCTAGAACAGATCCTGGTTTTTTTCTGGTTTCGATCACGTAGTAATGTGGTGCCACGCTGAAACAGACCATTAAACCAGATTTCGATTAATATTTTGGAGGATAACACACGTTAGGTCTAGGTTAGGTGGGGATTTGCCCTCATCAGGGTCATACTTTCGCGTTTTTCACATACTTGTTGAAGAGATCCTGGGCTTTTTCTGGTTTGGATCACGTAGTAATGTGGTACCACACTGAAACAGTCAATTAACCATGGTCTTGATAAATATTTCAGAGGATAACGCATGTTAGGTCTGGGCTAGGTCTAGGATTTGCCCTCATCAGACTCATACTTTCGCATTCTTCACATACTTGTTGAACAGATACTCGTTTTTTTCTGGTTTGGATCACGTAGTAATGTGGTACCACACTGAAACAGTCAATTAACCATGGTCTTGATAAATATTTCAGAGGATAACGCATGTTAGGTCTGGGCTAGGTCTAGGATTTGCCCTCATCAGACTCATACTTTCGCATTCTTCACATACTTGTTGAACAGATCCTGGGTGTTTTCTGTTTTCTTTCACGTAGTAATGTGGTACCACACTGAAACTGTCAATTAAACGTGGCTTCGATCAATATTTTAGAGGATAACGCATGTTAGGTCTAGCTTAGGCCAGGGATTTGCCCTCATCAGGGTCATCCTTTCGCAGTTTTAACATACATGTTGACCAGAGCGGGGGTTTTTTCTGCTTTGGATCACGTAGCATAGTGGTACCACACTAAAACAGTCAATTAAACCTGGTTTCGATAAACATTTTAGAGGATAACGCAAGTTACGTCTGGGATAGGTCTGGGATTTGCCCTCATCAGGCTCATACTTCCGCGTTTTTCACAAACTTGTTGAAGAGATCCTGGGTTTTTTCTGGTTGGGATCACGTAGTAATGTGGTACCACACTGAAACAGTCAATTAAACCTGGTTTCGATTAATATTTTAGTGGATAACGCATGTTAGGTCTAGGTTAGGCCTGGGATTTTCCCTCATCTGACTCATACTTTCGCATTCTTCACATACTTGTTGAACAGATCCTGGGTGTTTTCTGTTTTCTTTCACGTAGTAATGTGGTACCACACTGAAACAGTCGATTAAACCTGGTTTCGATCAATATTTTAGAGGATAACGCATGTTATGTCTAGGTTAAACCAGGGATTTTCCCTCATCAGACTCATACTTTCGCATTCTTCACATACTTGTTGACGAGATCCTGGGCTTTTTCTGGTTTGGATCACGTAGTAATGTGGTACCACACTGAAACAGTCAATTAAACATGGTCTTGATAAATATTTTATAGGATAACGCAAGATATGTCTGGGATAGGTCTGGGATTTGCCCTCATCAGGCTCATACTTTCGCATATTTCTCATACTTGTTGAACATATCCTGGGTTTTTTCTGGTTTGGATCACGTAGTAATGTGGTACCACACTGAAACAGTCAATTAAACCTGGTTTCGATTAATATTTTAGTGGATAACGCATGTTAGGTCTAGCTTAGGCCAGGGATTTGCCCTCATCAGGGTCATCCTTTCGCAGTTTTAACATACATGTTGACCTGTTCGAGGGTTTTTTCTGCATTGCATCACGTAGTAATGTGGTACCACACTAAAACTGTCCATTAAAACTAAATTCGATCAATATTTTATAGGATAACGCAAGTTATGTCTGGGATAGGTCTGGGATTTGCCCTCATCAGGCTCATACTTTCGCGTTTTTCACATACTTGTTGAACAGATCCTGGGTTTTTTCTGGTTTGGATCAGGTAGTAATGTGGAACCACACTGAAACAGTCAATTAAACATGGTCTTGATAAATATTTTAGAGGATAACGCATGTTAGGTCTAGCTTAGGCCAGGGATTTGCCCTCATCAGGGTCATCCTTTCGCAGTTTTAACATACATGTTGACCAGAGCGAGGGTTTTTTCTGCTTTGGATCACGTAGCATAGTGGTACCACACGAAAACAGTCAATTAAACCTGGTTTCGATAAATATTTTAGAGGATAACGCAAGTTATGTCTGGGATAGGTCTGGGATTTGCCCTCATCAGGCTCATACTTTCGCGTTTTTCACAAACTTGTTGAAGAGATCCTGGGCTTTTTCTGGTTTGGATCACGTAGTAATGTGGTACCACACTGAAACAGTCAATTAATCCTGGCTACGATCAATATTTTAGAGGACAACGAACTCTAGGACTAGGTTAGGCCAGGTATTTTCCCACATCAGACTCATACTTTCGCATTCTTCACATACTTCTTGAACAGATCCTGGGTTTTTTCTGGTTTGGATCACGTAGTAATGTGGTACCACACTGAAACAGTCCATTAAACCTGATTTCGATCAATATTTTAGAGGATAACGCACGTTAGGTCTGGGTTAGGTCTAGGATTTGCCCTTATCAGGCTCATACTTTCGCGTTCTTCACATATTTGTTGAACATATCCTGGGTTTTTTCTGGTTTGAATCACGTAGTAATGTGGTACCACACTGAAACAGTCAATTAAACCTGGTGTCGATTAATATTTTAGTGGATAACGCATGTTAGGTCTAGGTTAGGCCTGGGATTTTCACTCATCAGACTCATACTTTCGCATTCTTCACATACTTGTTGAACAGAGCCTGGGTTTTTTCTGTTTTCTTTCACGTAGTAATGTGGTACCACACTGAAACAGTCGATTAAACCTGGTTTTGATCAATATTTTAGAGGATAACGCATGTTATGTCTAGGTTAGGCCAGGGATTTTCCCTCATCAGACTCATACTTTCGCATTCTTCACATACTTGTTGAACTGATCCTGGGCTTTTCTGGATTGGAACACGTAGTAATGTGGTACCACACTGAAACTGTCAATTAAACCTGGTTTCTGTCAATATTTTACAGGATAACACATGTTAGATCTAGGTTAGGTCTAGGATTGGCCCTCATCAGCTTCATACATTCGCATTCTTCACATACTTCTTGAACAGATCCTGGTTTTTTTCTGGTTTCGATCACGTAGTAATGTGGTGCCACGCTGAAACAGACCATTAAACCAGATTTCGATTAATATTTTGGAGGATAACACACGTTAGGTCTAGGTTAGGTGGGGATTTGCCCTCATCAGGGTCATACTTTCGCGTTTTTCACATACTTGTTGAACAGATCCTGGGTTTTTTCTGGTTTGGATCACGTAGTAATGTGGAACCACACTGAAACAGACAATTAATCCTGGTGACGATCAATATTTTAGAGGCTAACGAACTCTAGGACTAGGTTAGGCCAGGAATTTTCCCACATCAGACACATACTTTCGCATTCTTCACATACTTCTTGAACAGATCCTGGGTTTTTTCTGGTTTGGATCACGTAGTAATGTGGTACCACACTGAAACAGTCAATTAAACCTGGTTTCGATTAATATTTTAGTGGATAACGCATGTTAGGTCTAGGTTAGGCCTGGGATTTTCCCTCATCAGACTCATACTTTCGCATTCTTAACATACTTGTTGAACAGATCCTGGGTTTTTTCTGTTTTCTTTCACGTAGTAATGTGGTACCACACTGAAACAGTCGATTAAACCTGGTTTCGATCAATATTTTAGAGGATAACGCATGTTATGTCTAGGTTAAGCCAGGGATTTTCCCTCATCAGACTCATACTTTCGCATTCTTCACATACTAGTTGACGAGATCCTGGGCTTTTTCTGGTTTGGATCACGTAGTAATGTGGTACCACACTGAAACAGTCAATTAATCCTGGTTACGATCAATATTTTAGAGGATAACGCACGTTAGGTCTGGGTTAAGTCTAGGATTTGCCCTCATCAGGCTCATACTTTCGCGTTTTTCACATACTTGTTGAAGAGATCCTGGGCTTTTTCTGGTTTGGATCACGTAGTAATGTGGTACCACACTGAAACAGTCAATTAATCCTGGGTACGATCAATATTTTAGAGGATAACGCACGTTAGGACTAGGTTTGGCCAGGTATTTTCCCTCATCAGACTCGTACTTTCGCATTCATCACATACTTGTTGAACATATCCTGGGTTTTTTCTGGTTTGGATCACGTAGTAATGTGGTACCACACTGAAACAGTCAATTAAACCTGGTTTCGATTAATATTTTAGTGGATAACGCATGTTAGGTCTAGGTCAGGCCTGGGATTTCCCTCATCAGGCTCATACTTTCGCATTCTTCGCATACTTGTTGAACAGATCCTGGGTATTTTCTGTTTTCTTTCTCGTAGTAATGTGGTACCACACTGAAACAGTCGATTAAACCTGGTTTCGATCAATATTTTAGAGGATAACGCATGTTATGTCTAGGTTAGGCCAGGGATTTTCCCTCATCAGACTCATACTTTTGCATTCTTCACATACTTGTTGAACTGATCCTGGGCTTTTCTGGATTGGATCACGTAGTAATGTGGTACCACACTGAAACTGTCAATTAAACCTGGTTTCCGTCAATATTTTACAGGATAACACATGTTAGATCTAGGTTAGGTCTAGGATTTGCCCTCATCAGCTTCATACTTTCGCATTCTTCACATACTTCTTGAACAGATCCTGGTTTTTTTCTGGTTTCGATCACGTAGTAATGTGGTACCACGCTGAATCAGACCATTAAACCTGATTTCGATTAATATTTTGGAGGATAACACACGTTAGGTCTAGGTTAGGTGGGGATTTGCCCACATCAGGGTCATACTTTCGCGTTTTTCACATACTTGTTGAACAGATCCTCGGTTTTTCATGGTTTGGATCACGTAGCAATGTGGTACCACACTGAAACAGTCCATTAAACCTGGATTCCATCTATATTTTAGAGGACAATGCAAGTTAGGTCTGGGATTGGTCCGGGATTTGCCCTCATCAGCGTCATACTTTCGCATTTTTCACATACTTGTTGAACAGATCCTGGGTTTTTTCTGGTTTGGGTCACGCAGTAATGTGGTACCACACAGAAACAGACCACTAGACCTGGTTTCGGTCAATATTTTTGAGGATAACGCATGTTAGGTCTAGGTTAGGTCTGTGATTTGCACCCTTCCGGCTCATACTTTCGCATATTTCTCATTCTTGTTGGCCAGATCCTGGGCTTCCACTGGTTTGGATCACGTAGTAATGTCATGCCACACTGAAACAGTCAATTAATCGTAGTCTTGATAAATATTTTACAGAACAACGCAAGTTAGGTCTGGGATGGGTCTGGGATTTGCTCTCATCAGGCTCGTACTTTCGCATATTTCCCATACTTGATGGCCAGATTCTGGGCTTTTTCTGGTTTGGATCACGTGGTAATGTGGTATCACACTGAAACTGTCATTTAAACGTGGTTTCCGTCAATATTTTAGAGGATAGCACATGTTAGCTCTAGGATAGGTCTAGGATTTGCCCTCATCAGTCTCATACTTTCGCATTCTTCACATACTTCTCTTACAGATCCTGCGTTCTTTCTTGTTTCGATCACGTTGTAATGTGGTACCACACTGAAACAGACTCATTATGCCAGGTTTCGATTAATATTTTAGAGGATAACACATGTTAGGTCTAGGTTAGGTCTGGGATTTGCCCTCATCAGGGTCATACTTTCGCAGTTTTAACATACATGTTGACCTGATCGATGGTTTTTTCTGCTGTGGATCACGTCGTAAAGTGGCACCACACTGAAACAGTCAATTAAACCTGGTTTCGATCAATATTTTATAGGATAACGCAAGTTAGGTCTGGGACAGGTCGGGGATTTGCACTCATCAGGGTCATATTTTCGCGTTTTTCACATACCTGTTGAACAGATCCCTGACTTTTTCTGGTTTCGATCACGTACTAATGTGGTACCACACTGAAACAGTCCATTAAACCTGTTTTCGATCAATATTTTAGAGGATAACGCATGTTAGGTCTAGGTTAGGCCTGGGATTTGCCCTCATCAGGGTCATACTTTCGCAGTTTTAACATACATGTTGACCTGAGGGAGTGTTTTTTCTGCATTGGATCGCGTAGCAAAGTGGAACCACACTAAAACTGTCAATTAAACCTGGTTTCGAACAATGTTTTAGAGGATAACGCAAGTAATGTCTGGGATATGTCTGGGATTTGCCCACATCAGGCTGATACCTTCGCATTTTTCAGATACTTGTTGAACACATCCTGGGCTTTTCTGGTTTGGATCACGTAGTAATGTGGTACCACACTGTAACTGACCATTTAACCTGGTTTCGATCAATATTTTATTGGATAACGCAAGTTAGATCTGGGATAGGTCTGTGATCTGCTCTCATCAGGCTCATACTTCCGCGTTTTTCGCATACTTGTTGAAGAGATCCTGGGCTTTTTCTGGATTGGATCACGTAGTAATGTGGTACCACACTGAAACAGTCGATTAATCCTGGTGTCGATCAATATCTTAGAGGATTACGCATGTTAGGTCAAGGTTAGGCCTGGGATTTACCCTCATCGCGGTCATACTTTCGCAGTTTTAACATACATGTTGACCTCAGTGATTGTTTTTTTTGCATTGGATCGCGTAGCAAAGTGGTACCACACTAAAACAGTCAATTAAACCTGGTTTCGAACAATGTCTTAGAGGATAACGCAAGTTATGTCTGGGATAGGTCTGGGATTTGCCCTCATCAGGCTCATACTTTCGCGTTTTTCGCATACTTGTTGAAGAGATCCTGGGCTTTTTCTGGATTGGATCACGTAGTAATGTGGTACCACACTGAAACAGACCATTAAACCTGGTTTCGATCAATATTTTAGAGGATAACGCATGTTAGGTCTAGGTTAGGCCTGGGATTTGCCCTGATCACGGTCATACTTTCGCAGTTTTAGCATACATGTTGACCTGAGTGAGTGTTTTTTTTGCATTGGATCGCGTAGCAAAGTGGTACCACACTAAAACAGTCAATTAAACCTGGTTTCGAACAATGTTTTAGAGGGTAACGCAAGTTAGGTCTGGGACAGGTCGGGGATTTGCACTCATCAGGGTCATATTTTCGCGTTTTTCACATACCTGTTGAACAGATCCCTGGCTTTTTCTGGTTTGGGTCACGTAGTAATGTGGTACCACACTGAAACAGTCGATTAATCCTGGTTTCGATCAATATCTTAGAGGATAACGCATGTTAGGTCAAGGTTAGGCCTGGGATTTGCCCTCATCACGGTCATACTTTCGCAGTTTTAACGTACATGTTGATCTGAGTGAGTGTTTTTTTTGCATTGGATCGCGTAGCAAAGTGGTACCACACTAAAACAGTCAATTAAACCTGGTTTCGAACAATGTTTTAGAGGGTAACGCAAGTTATATCTGGGATAGGTCTGGGATCTGCCCTCATCAGGCTCATACCTTCGCATTTTTCACATACTTGTGGAACACATCCTGGGTTTTTCTGGTTTGGATCACGTAGTAATGTGGTACTACACTGAAACAGACCATTAAACCTGGTTTCGATCAATATTTTAGAGGATAACGCATGTTAGGTCTAGGTTAGGCCTGGGATTTGCCCTCATCAGGGTCATACTTTCGCAGTTTTAACATACATGTTGACCTCAGTGAGTGTTTTTTTTGCATTGGATCGCGTAGCAAAGTGGTACCACACTAAAACAGTCAATTAAACCTGGTTTCGAACAATGTCTTAGAGGATAACGCAAGTTATGTCTGGGATAGGTCTGGGATTTGCCCTCATCAGGCTCATACTTTCGCGTTTTTCGCATACTTGTTGAAGAGATCCTGGGCTTTTTCTGGATTGGATCACGTAGTAATGTGGTACCACACTGAAACAGCCCATTAACCCTGGTTTCGATCAATATTTTAGAGAATAATTCATGTTAGGCCTAGGTTAGGCCTGGGATTTGCCCTCATCAGGGTCATTCTTTCGCAGTTTTAACATACATGTTGACCTGAGCGAGTGTTTTTTCTGCATTGGATCGCGTAGCAAAGTGGAACCACACTAAAACTGTCAATTAAACCTGGTTTCGAACAATATTTTAGAGGATAACGCAAGTTATGTCTGGGATAGGTCTGGGATTTGCCCTCATCAGGCTCATACTTTCGCGTTTTTCACATGCTTGTTGAAGAGATCCTGAGCTTTTTCTGGATTGGATCACGTAGTAATGTGGTACCACACTGAAACAGTCCATTAAACCTGGTTTCGATCAATATTTTATAGAATAATTCATGTTAGGTCTAGGATAGGTCTGGCATTTGCTCCCTTCGGGCTCGTACTTTCGCATATTTCTCATACTAGATGGCCAGATTCTGGGCTTTTTCTGGTTTGGATCACGTAGTAATGAGGTACCACACTGAAACAGTCCATTAAACCTGGTTTCGATCAATATTTTAGAGGATAGCGCATGTTATGTCTAGGTTAGTCCTGGGATTGGCCCACATCAGACTCATACTTTCGCATTCTTCACATACTTGTTGAACAGATCCTGGGTTTTTTCTGGTTTGGATCACGTAGTAATGTGGTACCACACTGAAACAGTCGATTACCCCTCGTTTCGATCAATATTTTAGAGGATAACGCAAGATAGGTCTGGGATAGGTCTGGGATTTGCCCACATCAGGCTCATACCTTCGCAGTTTTAACATACATGTTGACCTGAGTGAGTGTTTTTTTTGCATTGGATCGCGTAGCAAAGTGGTACCACACTAAAACAGTCAATTAAACCTGGTTTCGAACAATGTTATAGAGGATAACGTAAGTTATGTCAGGGATAGGTCTGGGATTTGCCCTCATCAGGGTCATATTTTCGCGTTTTTCACATACTTGTTGCACAGACCCCTGGCTTTTTCTGGTTTGGATCACGTAGTAATGTGGTACCACACTGAAAGAGTCGATTAATCCTTGTTTCCATCAATATCTTACAGGATAATGCATGTTAGGTCAAGGTTAGGCCTGGGATTTGCCCTCATCACGGTCATACTTTCGCAGTTTTAACATACATATTGACCTGAGTGAGTGTTTTTTCTGCATTGGATCGTGTAGCAAAGTGGTACCACACTAAAACAGTCAATTAAACCTGGTTTCGAACAATGTTTTAGAGGATAACGCAAGTTATGTCTGGGATAGGTCTGGGATTTGCCCACATCAGGCTCATACCTTCGCATTTTTCACATACTTGTTGAACACATCCTGGGCTTTTCTGGTTTGGATCACGTAGTAATGTGGTACCACACTGAAACAGACCATTTAACCTGGTTTCGATCAATATTTTTGAGGATAACGCACTATAGGTATATGTTAGGCCTGGGATTAGCCCTCATCAGGGTCATATTTTCGCGTTTTTCACATACCTGTTGAACAGATACCTGGCTTTTTCTGGTTTGGATCACGTAGTAATGTGGTACCACACTGAAACAGTCGATTAATCCTGGTTTCGATCAATATCTTAGAGGATAACGCATGTTAGGTCAAGGTTAGGCCTGGGATTTGCCCTCATCACGGTCATACTTTCGCAGTTTTAACATACATGTTGATCTGAGTGAGTGTTTTTTTTTGCATTGGATCGCGTAGCAAAGTGGTACCACACTAAAACGGTCAATTAAACCTGGTTTCGAACAATGTTGTAGAGGGTAACGCAAGTTATGTCTGGGATAGGTCTGGGATTTGCCCTCATCAGGCACATACCTTCGCATTTTTCACATACTTGTTGAACACATCCTGGGTTTTTCTGGTTTGCATCACGTAGTAATGTGGTACCACACTGAAACAGTCGATTAATCCTGGATTCGATCAATATCTTAGAGGATAATGCATGTTAGGACAAGGTTAGGCCTGGGATTTGCCCTCATCACGGTCATACTTTCGCAGTTTTAACATACATGTTGAGCTGAGTGAGTGTTTTTTTTGCATTGGATCGCGTAGCAAAGTGGTACCACACTAAAACAGACCATTAAACCTGGTTTCGATCACTATTTTAGAGGATAACGCTAGTTAGGTCTGGGATAGGTCTGGGATCTGCCCTCATCAGGCTCATACCTTCGCATTTTTCACATACTTGTTGAACACATCCTGGGTTTTTCTGGTTTGGATCACGTAGTAATGTGGTACCACACTGAAACAGACCATTAAACCTGGTTTCGATCAATATTTTATAGAATAATTCATGTTAGGTGTAGGTTAGGTCTGGCATTTGCTCTCTTCGGGCTCGTACGTTCGCATATTTCTCATACTAGATGGCCAGATTCTGGGCTTTTTCTGGTTTGGATCACGTAGTAATGTGGTACCACACTGAAACAGTCCATTAAACCTGGTTTCGATCAATATTTTAGAGGATAGCGCATGTTATGTCTAGGTTAGGCCTGGGATTGGCCCACATCAGACTCATACTTTCGCATTCTTCACATACTTGTTGAACAGATCCTGTGTTTTTTCTGGTTTGGATCACGTAGTAATGTGGTACCACACTGAAACAGTCGATTAACCCTCGTTTCGATCAATATTTTAGAGGATAACGCAAGTTAGGTCTGGGATAGGTCTGGGATTTGCCCTCATCAGGGTCATACTTTCGCAGTTTTAACATACTTGTTGCACAGACCCCTGGCTTTTTCTGGTTTGGATCACGTAGTAATGTGGTACATTCGATTATTCCTGGTTTCGATCAATATCTTAGAGGATAAGCATGTTAGGTCAAGGTTAGGCCTGGGATTTGCCCTCATCACGGTCATACTTTTGCAGTTTTAACATACATGTTGACCTAAGTGAGTGTTTTTTTTGCATTGGATCGCGTAGCAAAGTGGTACCACACTAAAACAGTCAATTAAACCTGGTTTCGAACAATGTTTTAGAGGATAACGCAAGTTATGTCTGGGATAGGTCTGGGATTTGCCCACATCAGGCTGATACCTTCGCATTTTTCACATACTTGTTGAACACATCCTGGGCTTTTCTGGTTTGCATCACGTAGTAATGTGGTACCACACTGAAACAGTCGATTAATCCTGGATTCGATCAATATCTTAGAGGATAATGCATGTTAGGACAAGGTTAGGCCTGGGATTTGCCCTCATCACGGTCATACTTTCGCAGTTTTAACATACATGTTGATCTGAGTGAGTGTTTTTTTTTGCATTGGATCGCGTAGCAAAGTGGTACCACACTAAAACGGTCAATTAAACCTGGTTTCGAACAATGTTGTAGAGGGTAACGCAAGTTATGTCTGGGATAGGTCTGGGATTTGCCCTCATCAGGCACATACCTTCGCATTTTTCACATACTTGTTGAACACATCCTGGGTTTTTCTGGTTTGCATCACGTAGTAATGTGGTACCACACTGAAACAGTCGATTAATCCTGGATTCGATCAATATCTTAGAGGATAATGCATGTTAGGACAAGGTTAGGCCTGGGATTTGCCCTCATCACGGTCATACTTTCGCAGTTTTAACATACATGTTGAGCTGAGTGAGTGTTTTTTTTGCATTGGATCGCGTAGCAAAGTGGTACCACACTAAAACAGACCATTAAACCTGGTTTCGATCAATATTTTAGAGGATAACGCTAGTTAGGTCTGGGATAGGTCTGGGATCTGCCGTCATCAGGCTCATACTTTCGCATTCTTCACATACTTGTTGAACAGATCCTGGGTTTTTTCTGGTTTGGATCACGTAGTAATGTGGTACCACACTGAAACAGTCGATTAACCCTCGTTTCGATCAATATTTTAGAGGATAACGCAAGTTAGGTCTGGGATAGGTCTGGGATTTGCCCTCATCAGGGTCATACTTTCGCAGTTTTAACATACTTGTTGCACAGACCCCTGGCTTTTTCTGGTTTGGATCACGTAGTAATGTGGTACAGTCGATTATTCCTGGTTTCGATCAATATCTTAGAGGATAAGCATGTTAGGTCAAGGTTAGGCCTGGGAGTTGCCCTCATCACGGTCATACTTTTGCAGTTTTAACATACATGTTGACCTGAGTGAGTGTTTTTTTTGCATTGGATCGCGTAGCAAAGTGGTACCACACTAAAACAGTCAATTAAACCTGGTTTCGAACAATGTTTTAGAGGATAACGCAAGTTATGTCTGGGATAGGTCTGGGATTTGCCCACATCAGGCTGATACCTTCGCATTTTTCACATACTTGTTGAACACATCCTGGGCTTTTCTGGTTTGGATCACGTAGTAATGTGGTACCACACTGAAACAGACCATTTAACCTGGTTTCGATCAATATTTTTGAGGATAACGCATTATAGGTATATGTTAGGCCTGGGATTAGCCCTCATCAGGGTCATATTTTCGCGTTTTTCACATACTTGTTGCACAGACCCCTGGCTTTTTCTGGTTTGTATCACGTAGTAATGTGGTACCACAATGAAACTGTCAATTAAACCGGGTTTCCGTCAATATTTTAGAGAATAATTCATGTTAGGTCTAGGTTAGGTCTGGGATTTGCTCTCATCAGGCTCATACTTTCGCATATTTCTCATTTTCGATGGCCAGAACCTGGGCTTCCACTGGTTTGGTCCACGTAGTAATGTGGTACCACAGTGAAGCAGTCAATTATACCTCGTCTTGATAAATATTTTAGAGGATAACGCATGTTAGCTGTGGGATAGGTCTAGGATTTGCCCTCATCAGGCTGATACTTTCGCATATTACTCATACTTGTCGGCTAGATCCTGGGCTTTTTCTGGATTGGATCACGTATTAATGTGGTACCACACTGAAACAGTCAATTAAACCTGGTTTCCATCAATATTTTAGAGCATAACACATGTTAGGTCTGGGTTAGGTCCAGGATTTGCCCTCATCGGGCTCGTACATTCGCATTCTTCACATACTTCTTGAACAGATCCTGGGTTTTTTTTGGTTTGGGTCACATAGTAGTGTGGTACCACACTGAAACAGTCAATTAAACCTGGTCTTGATAAATATTTTAGAGGATAACGCAAGTTATGTCTGGGATAGGTCTGGGATTTGCCCTCATCAGGCTCATACTTTCGCGTTTTTCACATACTTTTTGTAGAGATCCTGGGCTTTGGCTGGATTGGATCACGTAGTAGTGTTGTACCACACTGAAACAGTCCATTAAACCTGGTTTCGATCAATATTTTAGAGAATATTTCGTGTTAGGTCTAGGTTAGGTCTGGGATTTGCCCTCATCAGGATCATACTTTTGCAGTTTTAACATACATGTTGAACAGATCCCTGGATTTCTCTGGTTTGGATCACGTAGTAATGTGGTGCCATACTGAAACAGTCAATTAAACCTGGTTTCGATCAACATTTTAGAGGATAACGCATGTTAGGTCTCGGTTAGGCCAGAGATTTGCCCACATCAGGGTCATACTTTCACATATTTCTCATACTTGATGGTCAGATTCTGGGCCTTTACTGGTTTGGATCACGTGGTAATGTGGTACCACTCAGAAACGGTGCATTAAACCTGGTTTCGATCAATATTTTAGAGGACAACGGATGTTAGGTCTAGGTTAGGCCTGGGATTTGCCCTCATCAGACTCATACTTTCGCATTCTTCACATAGTTGTTGAACAGATCCTGGGTTTTTTCTAGTTTGGAGCACGTAGTAATGTGGTACCACACTGAAACAGTCAATTAAACCTGGTTTCGATCAATATTTTAGAGGATAACGCATGTTAGGTCTGGGATAGGTCTGGGATTTTTTCTGGTTTGGATCACGTAGTAATGTGGTACCACACTGAAACAGTCCATTAAACCTGGTTTCGATCAATATTTTAGAGGATAACGCATGTTAGGTCTAGGTTAGGTCTGGGATTTGCTCTCCTCAGGCTCGCACTTTCGCATATTTCTCATACTTGATGGTCAGATTCTGGGCTTTTTCTGGTTTGGATCACGTAGTTATGTGGTACCACTCAGAAACAGGTGCATTAAACCTGGTCTCGATCAATATTTTAGAGGATAACGCATGTTCTGTCTAGGTTAGGCCTGGGATTTGCCAACATCAAACTCATACTTTCGCATTCTTCACATAGTTGTTGAACAGATCCTGGGTTTTTTCTAGTTTGGAGCACGTAGTAATGTGGTACCACTCTGAAACAGTCAATTAAACCTGGTTTCGATCAATATTTTAGAGGATAACGCATGTTAGGTCTAGGTTAGGCCTGGGATTTGCCCTCATCAGACTCATACTTTCGCATTCTTCACATAGTTGTTGAACAGATCCTGGGTTTTTTCTAGTTTGGAGCACGTAGTAATGTGGTACCACACTGAAACAGTCAATTAAACCTGGTTTCGATCAATATTTTAGAGGATAACGGATGTTAGGTCTAGGTTAGGCCTGGGATTTGCCCACATCAGACTCATACTTTCGCATTCTTCACATACTTGTTGAACAGATCCTGGGTTTTTTTCTGGTTTGGATCACGTTGTAATGTGGTACCACACTGAAACAGTCGATTAAACCTTGTTTCGAACAATATTTTTGAGGATATCGCATGTCAGGTCTAGGTTAGGCCTGGGATTTTCACTCATCAGACTCATACTTTCGCGTTCTTGACATACTTGTTGAACAGATCCTGGGTTTTTTCTGGATTCGATCACGTATTAATGTGGTACCACACTGACACTGTCAATTAAATCTGGTTTCCGTCAATATTTTAGAGGATAACACATGTTAGGTCTAGCTTAGGTCTGGGATTTGCCCTCATCAGGGTCATAATTTCGCAGTTATAACATACATGTTGACCTGATCGAGGGTTCTTTCTGCTTTGGAGCACGTAGCAAAGCGGTACCACATTAAAGCAGTCAATTAAACCTGGTTTCGATCAATGTTTTAGAGGATAACGCAAGTTATGTCTGACACAGTTCTGGGATTTGCCCTCATCAGGCTCATACTTTCGCGTTTTTCACATACTTGTGGAACAGATCCTGGGTTTTTTTCTGGTTTGGATCACGTAGTAATGTGGTACCACACTGAAACAGTCCATGAAACCAGGTTTCGATCAATATTTTAGAGGATAACGGATGTTAGGTCTAGGTTAGGCCTGGGATTTGCCCTCATCAGACTCATACTTTCGCATTCTTCACATAGTTGTTGAACAGATCCTGGGTTTTTTCTAGTTTGGAGCACGTAGTAATGTGGTACCACACTGAAACAGTCAATTAAACCAGGTTTCGATCAATATTTTAGAGGATAACGCATGTTAGGTCTGGGATATGTCTGGGATTTGCCCTCATCAGGGTCATATTTTCGCGTTTTTCACATACTTGTTGAACAGATCCTGGGATTTTTTCTGGTTTGGATCATGTAGTAATGTGGTACCACACTGAAACAGTCCATTAAACCTGGTTTCGATCAATATTTTAGAGGACAACGGATGTTAGGTCTAGGTTAGGCCTGGGATTTGCCCTCAACAGACTCATACTTTCGCATTCTTCACATAGTTGTTGAACAGATCCTGGGTTTTTTCTAGTTTGGAGCACGTAGTAATGTGGTACCACACTGAAACAGTCAATTAAACCTGGTTTCGATCAATATTTTAGAGGATAACGCATGTTAGGTCTGGGATAGGTCTGGGATTTTTTCTGGTTTGGATCACGTAGTAATGTGGTACCACACTGAAACAGTCCATTAAACCTGGTTTCGATCAATATTTTAGAGGATAACGCATGTTAGGTCTAGGTTAGGTCTGGGATTTGCTCTCCTCAGGCTCGCACTTTCGCATATTTCTCATACTTGATGGTCAGATTCTGGGCTTTTTCTGGTTTGGATCACGTAGTTATGTGGTACCACTCAGAAACAGGTGCATTAAACCTGGTCTCGATCAATATTTTAGAGGATAACGCATGTTCTGTCTAGGTTAGGCCTGGGATTTGCCAACATCAAACTCATACTTTCGCATTCTTCACATAGGTGTTGAACAGATCCTGGGTTTTTTCTAGTTTGGAGCACGTAGTAATGTGGTACCACTCTGAAACAGTCAATTAAACCTGGTTTCGATCAATATTTTAGAGGATAACGCATGTTAGGTCTAGGTTAGGCCTGGGATTTGCCCTCATCAGACTCATACTTTCGCATTCTTCACATAGTTGTTGAACAGATCCTGGGTTTTTTCTAGTTTGGAGCACGTAGTAATGTGGTACCACACTGAAACAGTCAATTAAACCTGGTTTCGATCAATATTTTAGAGGATAACGGATGTTAGGTCTAGGTTAGGCCTGGGATTTGCCCACATCAGACTCATACTTTCGCATTCTTCACATACTTGTTGAACAGATCCTGGGTTTTTTTCTGGTTTGGATCACGTAGTAATGTGGTACCACACTGAAACAGTCGATTAAACCTTGTTTCGAACAATATTTTTGAGGATATCGCATGTCAGGTCTAGGTTAGGCCTGGGATTTTCACTCATCAGACTCATACTTTCGCGTTCTTCACATACTTGTTGAACAGATCCTGGGTTTTTTCTGGATTCGATCACGTATTAATGTGGTACCACACTGACACTGTCAATTAAATCTGGTTTCCGTCAATATTTTAGAGGATAACACATGTTAGGTCTAGCTTAGGTCTGGGATTTGCCCTCATCAGGGTCATAATTTCGCAGTTATAACATACATGTTGACCTGATCGAGGGTTCTTTCTGCTTTGGAGCACGTAGCAAAGCGGTACCACATTAAAGCAGTCAATTAAACCTGGTTTCGATCAATGTTTTAGAGGATAACGCAAGTTATGTCTGACACAGTTCTGGGATTTGCCCTCATCAGGCTCATACTTTCGCGTTTTTCACATACTTGTGGAACAGATCCTGGGTTTTTTTCTGGTTTGGATCACGTAGTAATGTGGTACCACACTGAAACAGTCCATGAAACCTGGTTTCGATCAATATTTTAGAGGATAACGGATGTTAGGTCTAGGTTAGGCCTGGGATTTGCCCTCATCAGACTCATACTTTCGCATTCTTCACATAGTTGTTGAACAGATCCTGGGTTTTTTCTAGTTTGGAGCACGTAGTAATGTGGTACCACACTGAAACAGTCAATTAAACCAGGTTTCGATCAATATTTTAGAGGATAACGCATGTTAGGTCTGGGATATGTCTGGGATTTGCCCTCATCAGGGTCATATTTTCGCGTTTTTCACATACTTGTTGAACAGATCCTGGGATTTTTTCTGGTTTGGATCATGTAGTAATGTGGTACCACACTGAAACAGTCCATTAAACCTGGTTTCGATCAATATTTTAGAGGATAACGCATGTTAGGTCTAGGTTAGGTCTGGGATTTGCTCTCATCAGGCTCGTACTTTCGCATATTTCTCATACTTGATGGTCAGATTCTGGGCTTTTTCTGGTTTGGATCACGTAGTTATGTGGTACCACTCAGTATCGGTGCATTAAACCTGGTTTCGATCAATATTTTTGAGGATAACGCATGTTCTGTCTAGGTTAGGCCTGGGATTTGCCCACATCGGACTCATACTTTCGCATTCTTCACATACTTGTTGAACAGATCCTGGGTTTTTTTCTGGTTTGTATCACGTAGTAATGTGGAACCACACTGAAACAGTCGATTAAACCTTGTTTCGAACAATATTTTTGAGGATATCGCATGTTAGGTCTAGGTTAGGCCTGGGATTTTCCCTCATCAGACTCATACTTTCGCGTTCTTCACATACTTGTTGAACAGATCCCTGGTTTTTTCTGGATTCGATCACGTATTAATGTGGTACCACACTGAAACTGTCAATTAAATCTGGTTTCCGTCAATATTTTAGAGGATAACACATGTTAGGTCTAGCTTAGGTCTGGGATTTGCCCTCATCAGGGTCATAATTTCGCAGTTATAACATACATGTTGACCTGATCGAGGGTGTTTTCTGCTTTGGATCACGTAGCAAAGCGGTACCACATTAAAACAGTCAATTAAACCTGGTTTCGATCAATGTTTTAGAGGATAACGCAAGTTATGTCTGGGATAGTCCTGGGATTTGCCCTCATCAGGCTCATACTTTCGCGTTTTTCATATACTTGTTGAACAGATCCTGGGTTTTTCTGGTTTGGATCACGTTGTATTGTGGTACCACACTGATACAGACCATTAAACCTGGTTTGGATTAATATTTTAATGGATAACACATGTTAGGTCTAGGTTAGGTCTGGGATTTGCCCTCATCAGGGTCATACTTTCGCAGTTTTAACATACATGTTGAACAGATCCCTGGATTTTACTGGTTTGGATCACGTAGTAATGTGGTACCACACTGAAACAGTCAATTAAACCTGTATTCCATCAATATTTTAGAGGATAACATATGTTAGGCCCGGGTTAGGTCCAGGATTTGCCCTCATCAATCTCATACATTCGCTTTCTTCACATACTTCTTGAACAGATCCTGGGTTTTTTCTGGATTGGATCACGTAGTAATGTGGTACCACACTGAAACAGTCGATTAAACCTGGTTTCGATCAATATTTTTGAGGATAACGCATGTTAGGTCTAGCGTAGGTCTGGGATTTGCCCTCATCAGGGTCATAATTTCGCAGTTATAACATACATGTTGACCTGATCGTGGGTTTTTTCTGCTTTGGATCACGTAGCAAAGCGGTACCACATTAAAACAGTCAATCAAACCTGGTTTCGATCAATGTTTTAGAGGATAACGCAAGTTATGTCTGGGATAGTTCTGGGATTTGCACTCATCAGGCTCATACTTTCGCGTTTTTCATATACTTGTTGAACAGATCCTGGGTTTTTCTGGTTTGGATCACGTAGTATTGTGGTACCACACTGATACAGACCATTAAACCTGGTTTGGATTAATATTTTAATGGATAACACATGTTAGGTCTAGGTTAGGTCTGGGATTTGCCCTCATCAGGGTCATACTTTCGCAGTTTTAACATACATGTTGAACAGATCCCTGGATTTTACTGGTTTGGATCACGTAGTAATGTGGTACCACACTGAAACAGTCAATTAAACCTGTATTCCATCAATATTTTAGAGGATAACATATGTTAGGTCTGGGTTAGGTCCAGGATTTGCCCTCATCAAACTCATACATTCGCATTCTTCACATACTTCTTGAACAGATCCTGGGTTTTTTCTGGATTGGATCACGTAGTAATGTGGTACCACACTGAAACAGTCCATTAAACCTGGTTTCGATCAATAGTTTAGAGGATAACGCATGTTAGGTCTAGGTTAGGCCAGGGATTTGCCCACATCAGGGTCATACTTTCACATTTTTCGCGTACATGTTGGCCAGATCCTGGGTTTTTTCTGGTTTGGATCACGTAGTAATGTGGTACCACACTGAAACAGTCGATTAAACCTGGTTTCGATGAATATTTTTGAGGATAACGCATGTTAGGTCGAGGTTACGCCTGGGATTTTCCCTTATCAGACTCATAGATTCGCATCCTTCACATACCTGTTGAACAGATCCTGGGTTTTTTCTGGTTTGGATCACGTAGGAATGTGGTACCACACAGAAACAGTCAAATAAACCTCGTTTCGATCAATATTTTTGAGGATAACGCATGTTAGGTCTAGGTTAGGCCTGGGATTTTCCCTCATCAGACTCATACTTTCGCATTCTTCACATACTTGTTGAACAGATCCTGGGTTTTTTCTCGTTTGGATCACGCAGTAATGTGGTACCACACTGAAACAGTCAACTGAACCTGGTTTCCATCAATATTTTAGAGGATAACGCAAGTTAGGTCTGGGATAGGTCTGGGATTTGCCCTCATCAGGGTCATACTTTCGCAGTTTTAAAATACATGTTGACCTGATGGATGGTTTTTTCTGCATTGGTTCACGTAGTAATGTGGTACCACACAGAAACAGTCAATTAAACCTGGTCTCGATCAATATTTTATAGGATAACGCAAGTTAGGTCTGGGACAGGTCTGGGATTTGCCCTCATTAGGGTCATATTTTCGCGTTTTTCATATACTTGATGATCAGATCCCTGGCTTTTTCTGGTTTGGATCACGAACTAATGTGGTACCACACTGAAACAGTCCATTAAACCTGGTTGCGATCAATATTTTAGAGGATAACGCATGTTAGGTCTGGCTTAGGCCAGGGATTTGCCCTCATCAGGGTCATACTTTCGCAGTTTTAACATACATGTTGACCTGAGCGAGGGTTTTATCTGCTTTGGATCACGTAGTAATGTGGTACCACACTGAAACAGTCAATTAAATCTGGTCTTGATAAACATTTTAGAGGATAACGCATGTTAGGTCTGGGTTAGGTCTAGGATTTGCCCTCATCAGTCTCATACTTTCGCATTCTTCACATACTTCTTGAACAGATCCTGGGTTTTTTCTAGGTTCGATCACGTAGTAATGTGGTACCACACTGTAACAGACCATTAAACCTGGTTTCGATTAATATTTTAGAGGATAACACATCTTAGGCCTAGGTTAGGTCTGGGATTTGCCCTCATCAGGGTCATACTTTCGCAGTTTTAAAATACATGTTGACCTGATCGATGGTTTTTTTTGCTTTGGATCACGTAGTAAAGTGGTACCACACAGAAACAGTCAATTAAACCTGGTTTCGATCAATATTTTTGAGGATAACGCAAGTTATGTCTGGGTAAGTTCTGGGATTTGACCTCATCAGGCTCAGACTTTCGCGTTTTTCACATACTTGTTGAACAGATCCTGGATTTTTACTGGTTTGGATCACGTAGTAATGTGGTACCACACTGGAACAGTCGATTAAACCTTGTTTCGATCAATATTTTATAGGATAACGCAAGTTAGGTCTGGGATTTTCCCTCATCAGGGTCTTATTTACGCGTTTTTCACATACTTGTTGAACAGATCCATAGCTTTTTCTGGTTTGGATCACGATCTAATGTGGTACCACACTGAAACAGTCCATTAAACCTGGTCTCGGTCAATATTTTAGAGGATAGCGCATGTTAGGTCTAGGTTAGGCCAGGGATTTGCCCTCATCAGGGTCATAGTTTCGCAGTTTTAACATACATGTTGACATGAGCGAGGGTTTTTTCTGCTTTGGATCACGTAATAATGTGGTACCACACTGAAACAGTCAATTAAACCTGGTCTTGATAAATATTTTAGAGGATAACGCATGTTAGGTCTGGGTTAGGTCTAGGATTTGCCCTCATCAGGCTCATACTTTCGCATATTTCTCATACATCTTGAACAGATCCTGGGTTTTTTCTTGTTTCGATAACGTAGTAATGTGGTACCACACTGAGGCAGTCAATTAAACCCGGTTTCGATGAATATTTTAGAGGATAACACGTGTTAGGTCTAGGTTAGGTCTGGGATTTGCCCTCATCAGGGTCATACTTTCGCATTCTTCACATACTTCTTTAACAGATCCAGGGTTTTTGCTAGGTTTGATCACGTAGTAATGTGGTACCACACTGTAACAGACCATTAAACCTGGTTTCGATTAATATTTTAGAGGATAACACATGATAGGTCTAGGTTAGGTCTGGGATTTGCCCTCATCAGGGTCATACTTTCGCAGTTTTAAAATACATGTTGACCTGATCGATGGTTTTTTTTGCTTTGGATCACGTAGTAAAGTGGTACCACACTGAAGCAGTCAATTAAACCTGGTTTCGATCAATATTTTATAGGATAACGCAAGTTAGGTCTGCGACAGGACTGGGATTTGCCCTCATTAGGATCATATTTTCGCGTTTTTCACATACTTGTTTAGCAGATCCCAGGCTTTTTCTGGTTTGGATCACGCACTAATGTGGTACCACTCAGAAACAGTCCATTCAACCTGGTTTCGATAAATATTTTAGAGGATAACGCATCTTAGGTCTAGGTTAGGCCAGGGATTTGCCCTCATCGGGGTCATACTTTCGCATTCTTCACATACTTCTTTAACAGATCCTGGGTTTTTTCTAGGTTTGATCACGTAGTAATGTGGTACCACACTGTAACAGACCATTAAACCTGGTTTCGATTAATATTTTAGAGGATAACACATGATAGGTCTAGGTTAGGTCTGGGATTTGCCCTCATCAGGGTCATACTTTCGCAGTTTTAAAATACATGTTGACCTGATCGATGGTTTTTTTTGCTTTGGATCACGTAGTAATGTGGTACCACACTGAAACTGTCAATTACACGTGGTTTCCGTTAATATTTTAGAGGATAACACATGTTAGGTCTAGGTGAGGTCTAGGTTTTGCCCTCATCAGGGTCATACTTTCGCAGTCTTAACATACATGTTGTCCCGATCGAGGGTTTTTTTTGCTTTGGATCACGTAGTAAAGTGGTACCACACAGAAACAGTCAATTAAACCTGGTTTCGATCAATATTTTTGAGGATAACGCAATTTATGTCTGGATTAGTTCTGGGATTTGCCATCATCAGGGTCATACTTTCGCCTACTTCTCATTCTTGTTGGCCAGATCCTTTTCTTCCACAGGTTCGGATCATGTAGTAATGTGATGCCACACTGAAGCAGTCAATTAATCCTGGTCTTGATAAATATTTTAGAGGATAACGCAAGTTATGTCTGGGTAAGTTCTGGGATTTGACCTCATCAGGCTCAGACTTTCGCGTTTTTCACATACTTGTTGAACAGATCCTGGGTTTTTTTCTGGTTTGGATCACGTAGTAATGTGGTACCACACTGAAACAGTCGATTAAACCTTGTTTCGAACAATATTTTTGAGGATATCGCATGTTAGGCCTAGGTTAGGCCTGGGATTTTCCCTCATCAGACTCATACTTTCGCGTTCTTCACATACTTGTTGAACAGATCCTGTCTTTTTTCTGGATTCGATCACGTATTAATGTGGTACCACACTGACACTGTCAATTAAATCTGGTTTCCGTCAATATTTTAGAGGATAACACATGTTAGGTCTAGCTTAGGTCTGGGATTTGCCCTCATCAGGGTCTTAATTTCGCAGTTATAACGTACATGTTGACCTGATCGAGGGTTTTTTCTGCATTGGATCACGTAGTAAAGAGGTACCACACGGAAACAGTCAATTAAACCAGGTTTCGATCAATATTTTATAGGATAACGCAAGTTAGGTCTGGGATTTTCCCTCATCAGGGTCATATTTTCGCGTATTTCACATACTTGTTGAACATATCCCTGGCTTTTACTGGTTTGGTTAACGAACTAATGTGGCACCACACTGAAACAGTCCATTAAACCTGGTTTCGATCAATATTTTAGAGGATAGCGCATGTTAGGTCTAGGTTAGGCCAGGGATTTGCCCTCATCAGGGTCATAGTTTCGCAGTTTTAACATACATGTTGACCTGAGCGAGGGTGTTTTCTGCTTTGGATCACGTAGTAATGTGGTACCACACTGAAACAGTCAATTAAATCTGGTCTTGATAAGTATTTTAGAGGATAACGCATGGCAGGTCTGGGTTAGGTCTAGGATTTGCCCTCATCAGGCTCATACTGTCGCATATTTCTCATACTTGTTGGCTAGATCCTGGGCTTTTTCTGGATTGGAACACGTAGTAATGTGGTACCACACTGAAACTGTCAATTACACGTGGTTTCCGTTAATATTTTAGAGGATAACACATGTTAGGTCTAGGTGAGGTCTAGGTTTTGCCCTCATCAAGGTCATACTTTCGCAGTCTTAACATACATGTTGACCCGATCGAGGGTTTTTTTTGCTTTCGATCACGTAGTAAAGTGGTACCACACAGAAACAGTCAATTAAACCTGGTTTCGATCAATATTTTTGAGGATAACGCAATTTATGTCTGGATTAGTTCTGGGATTTGCCATCATCAGGGTCATACTTTCGCCTACTTCTCATTCTTGTTGGCCAGATCCTTTTCTTCCACAGGTTCGGATCATGTAGTAATGTGATGCCACACTGAAGCAGTCAATTAATCCTGGTCTTGATAAATATTTTAGAGGATAACGCAAGTTATGTCTGGGTAAGTTCTGGGATTTGACCTCATCAGGCTCAGACTTTCGCGTTTTTCACATACTTGTTGAACAGATCCTGGGTTTTTTTCTGGTTTGGATCACGTAGTAATGTGGTACCACACTGAAACAGTCGATTAAACCTTGTTTCGAACAATATTTTTGAGGATATCGCATGTTAGGTCTAGGTTAGGCCTGGGATTTTCCCTCATCAGACTCATACTTTCGCGTTCTTCACATACTTGTTGAACAGATCCTGGGTTTTTTCTGGATTCGATCACGTATTAATGTGGTACCACACTGACACTGTCAATTAAATCTGGTTTCCGTCAATATTTTAGAGGATAACACATGTTAGGTCTAGCTTAGGTCTGGGATTTGCCCTCATCAGGGTCATAATTTCGCAGTTATAACGTACATGTTGACCTGATCGAGGGTTTTTTCTGCTTTGGATCACGTAGCAAAGCGGTACCACATTAAAACAGTCAATTAAACCTTGTTTCGAACAATATTTTTGAGGATATCGCATGTTAGGTCTAGGTTAGGCCTGGGATTTTCCCTCATCAGGCTCATACTTTCGCGTTTTTCATATACTTGTTGAACAGATCCTGGGTTTTTCTGGTTTCGATCACGTTGTATTGTGGTACCACACTGATACAGACCATTAAACCTGGTTTGGATTAATATTTTAATGGATAACACATGTTAGGTCTAGGTTAGGTCTGGGATTTGCCCTCATCAGGGTCATACTTTCGCATTTTTAACATACATGTTGAACAGATCCCTGGATTTTACTGGTTTGGATCACGTAGTAATGTGGTACCACACTGAAACAGTCAATTAAACCTGTATTCCATCAATATTTTAGAGGATAACATATGTTAGGCCCGGGTTAGGTCCAGGATTTGCCCTCATCAATCTCATACATTCGCATTCTTCACATACTTCTTGAACAGATCCTGGGTTTTTTCTGGATTGGATCACGTAGTAATGTGGTACCACACTGAAACAGTCGATTAAACCTGGTTTCGATCAATATTTTTGAGGATAACGCATGTTAGATCTAGGTTAGGCCTGGGATTTTCGCTCATCAGACTCATACTTTCGCATTCTTCCCATACTTGTTGAACAGATCCTGGGTTTCTTCTGGTTTGGATCACGTAGTAATGTGGTACCACACTGAAACAGTCAATTAAACCTGGTTTCGATCAATATTTTAGAGGATAACGCATGTTAGGTCTAGCTTAGGTCTGGGATTTGCCCTCATCAGGGTCATAATTTCGCAGTTATAACATACATGTTGACCTGATCGGGGGGTTTTTCTGCTTTGGATCACGTAACAAATCGGTACCACATTAAAACAGTCAATTAAACCTGGTTTCGATCAATGTTTTAGAGGATAACGCAAGTTATGTCTGGGATAGTTCTGGGATTTGCCCTCATCAGGCTCATACTTTCGCGTTTTTCATATACTTGTTGAACAGATCCTGGGTTTTTCTGGTTTTGATCACGTAGTATTGTGGTACCATACTGAGACAGACCATTAAACCTGGTTTCGATTAATATTTTAGAGGATAACACATGTTAGGCCTAGGTTAGGTCGGGAATTTGCCCTCATCAGGGTCATACTTTCGCATTCTTCACATACTTGTTGAACAGATCCTGGGTTTTTCTCTGGTTTGGATCACGTAGTAATGTGGTACCACACTGAAACAGTCGATTAAACCTGGTTTCGATGAATATTTTTGAGGATAACGCATGTTAGGTCGAGGTTACGCCTGGGATTTTCCCTCATCAGACTCATAGATTCGCATCCTTCACATACTTGTTGAACAGATCCTGGGTTTTTTCTCGTTTGGATCACGCAGTAATGTGGTACCACACGGAAACAGTCAACTGAACCTGGTTTCCATCAATATTTTAGAGGATAACGCAAGTTAGGTCTGGGATAGGTCTGGGATTTGCCCTCATCAGGGTCAAATTTTCGCATTTTTCACATACTTGTTGAACAGATCCTGGAATTTTTTCTGGTTTGGATCATGTGGTAGTGTGGTACCACACTGAAACAGACCATTAAAACTGGTGTCGATTGATATTTTAGAGGATAACACATGTTAGGTCTAGGTTAGGTCTGGGATTTGCCCTCATCCGGGTCATACTTTCGCATAATTCTCATACTTGTTGAACAGATCCCTGGCTTTTTCTGGTTTGGATCACGTACTAATGTGGTCCCACTCTGAAACAGTCCATTAAACCTGGGTTCGATCAATATTTTAGAGGATAACGCATGTTAGGGGTAGGTTAGCCCTGGGATTTGCACTCATCAGGGTCATATTTTCGCATTTTTCACATACTTGTTGAACAGATCCTGGGCTTTTCTGGTTTGGATCACGTAGTAATGTGGTACCACACTGAAACAGTCGATTAATCCTGATTTCGATCAATATTTTAGAGGATAACACACGTTAAGTCTAGGTTAGGTCTAGGATTTGCCCTCACCAGACTCATACTTTCGCATTCTTCACATACTTCTTGAACAGATCCTGGGTTTTTTCTTGTTTCGATCACGTAGTAATGTGGTACCACACTGAGACAGTCAATTAAACCCGGTTTCGATGATTATTTTAGAGGATAACACATGTTAGGTCTAGGTTAGGTCTGGTATTTGCCCTCATCAGGGTCATACTTTCGCAGTTTTCAAATACATGTTGACCTGATCGATGGTTTTTTCTGCTTTGGATCACGTAGTAAAGTGGTACCACCCTGAAACAGTCAATTAAACCTGGTTTCGATCAATATTTTATAGGATAACGCAAGTTAGGTCTGCGACAGGCCTGGGATTTGCCCTCATTAGGATCATATTTTCGCGTTTTTCACATACTTGTTGAGCAGATCCCAGGCTTTTTCTGGTTTGGATCACGTACTAATGTGGTACCACTCAGAAACAGTCCATTCAACCTGTTTTCGATAAATATTTTAGAGGATAGCGCATGTTAGGTCTAGGTTAGGCCAGGGATTTGCCCTCATCAGGGTCATAGTTTCGCAGTTTTAACATACATGTTGACCTGAGCGAGGGTTTTTTCTGCTTTGGATCACGTAGTAATGTGGTACCACACTGAAACAGTCAATTAAATCTGGTCTTGACAAAATATTTTAGAGGATAACGCATGTTAGGTCTGGGTTAGGTCTAGGATTTGCCCTCATCAGGCTCATACTGTCGCATATTTCTCATACTTGTTGGCTAGATCCTGGGCTTTTTCTGGTTTGGATCACGTAGTAATGTGGTACCACACTCAAGCAGTTGATTAAACCTTGTTTCGATCAATATTTTATAGGATAACGCAAGTTAGGTCTGGGATTTTCCCTCATCAGGGTCATATTTTTGCGTTTTTCCCATACTTGTTGAGCAGATCCCAGGCTTTTTCTGGTTTGGATCACGTACCAATGTGGTACCACTCGGAAACAGTCCATTCAACGTGGTTTCGATCAATATTTTAGAGGATAACGCATGTTAGGTCTAGGTTAGGCCAGGGATTTGCCCTCATCAGGGTCATACTTTCGCAGTTTTAACATACATGTTGACCTGAGCGAGGGTTTTTTGTGCTTTGGATCACGTAGTAATGTGGTACCACACTGAAGCAGTCAATTAAATCTGGTCTTGATAAATATTTAAGAGGATAACGCATGTTAGGTCTGGGTTAGGTCTTGGATTTGCCCTCATCAGTCTCATACTTTCGCATTCTTCACATACTTCTTGAACAGATCCTGGGTTTTTTCTAGGTTCGATCACGTAGTAATGTGGTACCACACTGTAACAGACCATTAAACCTGGTTTCGATTAATATTTTAGAGGATAACACATGTTAGGTCTAGGTTAGGTCCGGGATTTGCCCTCATCAGGATCATACTTTCGCAGTTTTAAAATACATGTTGACCCGATCGAGGGTTTTTTTTGCTTTGGATCACGTAGTAAAGTGGTACCACACAGAAACAGTCAATTAAACCTGGTTTCGATCAATATTTTAGAGGATAACGCATGTTAGGTCTCGGTTAGGCCTCGGATTTGCCCTCATCAGGGTCATACTTTCGCATTCTTCACATACTTCTTGAACAGATCCTGGGTTTTTTCTTGGTTCGATCACGTAGTAATGTGGTACCACACTGTAACAGACCATTAAACCTGGTTTCGATTAATATTTTAGAGGATAACACATGATAGGTCTAGGTTAGGTCTGGGATTTGCCCTCATCAGGGTCATACTTTCGCAGTTTTAAAATACATGTTGACCTGATCGATGGTTTTTTTTGCTTTGGATCACGTAGTAAAGTGGTACCACACTGAAACAGTCAATTAAACCTGGCTTCGATCAATATTTTAGAGAATAATTCATGTTAGGTCTGGGTTAGGTCTGGGATTTGCTCTCATGAGGCTCGTACTTTCGCATATTTCTCATACTTGATGGCCAGAACCTGGGCTTTTTCTGGTTTGGATCACGTAGTAACGTGGTACCACACTGAAACAGTCGATTAAACCTGGTTTCGATCAATATTTTTGAGGATAACGCAAGTTATGTCTGGATTAGCTCTGGCATTTGCCATCATCAGGCACATACTTTCGCATACTTCTCATTCTTGTTGGCCAGATCCTTTTCTTCCACTGGTTTGGATCACGTAGTAATGTGATGCCACACTGAAACAGTCAATTAATCCTGGTCTTGATAAATATTTTAGAGGATAACGCAAGTTATGTCTGGGTTAGGTCGGGGATGTGCCCTCGTCAGGCTCATACTTTCGCATATATCTCATACTTCATGGCTAGATCCTGGGCTTTTTCTGCATTAGATCACGTAGTAAAGTGGTACCACACTGAGACAGTCAATTAATCCTGGTCTTGATAATTATTTTAGAGGATAACGCAAGTTATGTCTGGGTAAGTTCTGGGATTTGACCTCATCAGGCTCAGACTTTCGCGTTTTTCACATACTTGTTGAACAGATCCTGGGTTTTTTCTTGTTTGGATCACGTAGTAATGTGGTACCACACTAAAACAGTCCATTAAACCTGGTTTCGATCAATATTTTAGAGAATAATTCTTGTTAGGTCTGGGATTTGCTCACATCAGGCTCATTCTTTCGCATATTTCTCATACTTGATGGCTAGGTCCAAGGCTCTTTCTGGATTGCATCACGTAGTAATGTAGTACCACACTGAAACAGTCAATAAAACCTGGTTTCGATCAATATTTTAGAGGATAACGCATGTTAGGTCTGGAATAGGTCTGGGATTTGCCCCCATCAGACTCATACTTTCGCATTTTTCACATACTTGTTGAACAGATCCTGGGTTTTTTTCTGGTTTGGATCACGTAGTAGTGTGGTACCACACTGAAACAGCCGATTAAACCTGGTTTCGATCAATATTTTAGAGGATAACGCATGTTATGTCTAGGTTAGGCCTGGGATTTGCCCTCATCAGACTCATACTTTCGCATTCTGCACATACTTGTTGAACGGATCCTGGGTTTTTTCTGGTTTGCATCACGTTGTAATGTGGTACCACACTGAAACAATCAGTTAAACCTGGTCTTGATAAATATATTAGAGGATAACGCATGTTAGGTCTGGGATAGGTCTGGGATTTGCCCTCATTAGGGACATACTTTCGCAGTTTTAACATACATGTTGACCTGATCGAGGTTTTTTTCTCCTTTGGATCACGTAGTAAAGTGGTACCACACTAAAACAGTCAATTAAACCTGGTTTCGATCAAAATTTTAGAGGATACCGCAAGTTATGTCTGGGATAGGTCTGGGATTTGCCCACATCAGACTCATACTTTCGCGTTTTTCACATACTTGTTGAACAGATCCTGGGTTTTTTCTGGTTTGGATCACGCAGTAATGTGGTACCACACTGCAACAGTCCACTAAACCTGGTTTCGATCAATATTTTAGAAGATAACGCATGTTATGTCTAGGTTAGGCCTGGGATTTGCCCTCATCGGACTCATACTTACGCATACTTCACATACTTGTTAAACAGATCCTGGGTTTTTTTCTGGTTTGGATCACGTAGTAATGTGGTACCACACTGAAACAGTCGATTAAACCTGGTTTCGATCAATATTTTTGAGGATAACACACGTTAAGTCTCGGTTAGGTCTAGGATTTGCCCTCACCAGACTCATACTTTCGCATTCTTCACATACTTCTTGAACAGATCCTGGGCTTTTCTGGTTTGGATCACGTAGTAATGTGGTACCACACTGAAACAGTCGATTAATCCTGATTTCGATCAATATTTTAGAGGATAACACACGTTAAGTCTAGGTTAGGTCTAGGATTTTCACTCATCAGACTCATACTTTCGCATTTTTCACATACTTGTTGAACAGATCCTGGGCTTTTCTGGTTTGGATCACGTAGTAATGTGGTACCACACTGAAACAGTCGATTAATCCTGATTTCGATCAATATTTTAGAGGATAACACACGTTATTTCTAGGTTAGGTCTAGGGTTTGCCCTCACCAGACTCATACTTTCGCATTCTTCACATACTTCTTGAACAGATCCTGGGTTTTTTCTTGTTTCGATCACGTAGTAATGTGGTACCACACTGAGACAGTCAATTAAACCCGGTTTCGATGATTATTTTAGAGGATAACACATGTTAGGTCTAGGTTAGGTCTGGTATTTGCCCTCATCAGGGTCATACTTTCGCAGTTTTCAAATACATGTTGACCTGATCGATGGTTTTTTCTGCTTTGGATCACGTAGTAAAGTGGTACCACCCTGAAACAGTCAATTAAACCTGGTTTCGATCAATATTTTATAGGATAACGCAAGTTAGGTCTGCGACAGGCCTGGGATTTGCCCTCATTAGGATCATATTTTCGCGTTTTTCACATACTTGTTGAGCAGATCCCAGGCTTTTTCTGGTTTGGATCACGTACTAATGTGGTACCACTCAGAAACAGTCCATTCAACCTGTTTTCGATAAATATTTTAGAGGATAGCGCATGTTAGGTCTAGGTTAGGCCAGGGATTTGCCCTCATCAGGGTCATAGTTTCGCAGTTTTAACATACATGTTGACCTGAGCGAGGGTTTTTTCTGCTTTGGATCACGTAGTAATGTGGTACCACACTGAAACAGTCAATTAAATCTGGTCTTGACAAAATATTTTAGAGGATAACGCATGTTAGGTCTGGGTTAGGTCTAGGATTTGCCCTCATCAGGCTCATACTGTCGCATATTTCTCATACTTGTTGGCTAGATCCTGGGCTTTTTCTGGTTTGGATCACGTAGTAATGTGGTACCACACTCAAGCAGTTGATTAAACCTTGTTTCGATCAATATTTTATAGGATAACGCAAGTTAGGTCTGGGATTTTCCCTCATCAGGGTCATATTTTTGCGTTTTTCCCATACTTGTTGAGCAGATCCCAGGCTTTTTCTGGTTTGGATCACGTACTAATGTGGTACCACTCGGAAACAGTCCATTCAACGTGGTTTCGATCAATATTTTAGAGGATAACGCATGTTAGGTCTAGGTTAGGCCAGGGATTTGCCCTCATCAGGGTCATACTTTCGCAGTTTTAACATACATGTTGACCTGAGCGAGGGTTTTTTGTGCTTTGGATCACGTAGTAATGTGGTACCACACTGAAGCAGTCAATTAAATCTGGTCTTGATAAATATTTAAGAGGATAACGCATGTTAGGTCTGGGTTAGGTCTAGGATTTGCCCTCATCAGTCTCATACTTTCGCATTCTTCACATACTTCTTGAACAGATCCTGGGTTTTTTCTAGGTTCGATCACGTAGTAATGTGGTACCACACTGTAACAGACCATTAAACCTGGTTTCGATTAATATTTTAGAGGATAACACATGTTAGGTCTAGGTTAGGTCCGGGATTTGCCCTCATCAGGGTCATACTTTCGCAGTTTTAAAATACATGTTGACCCGATCGAGGGTTTTTTTTGCTTTGGATCACGTAGTAAAGTGGTACCACACAGAAACAGTCAATTAAACCTGGTTTCGATCAATATTTTTGAGGATAACGCAAGTTATGTCTGGAGTAGTTCTGGGATTTGCCATCATCAGGCTCATACTTTCGCATACTTCTCATTCTTGTTGGCCAGATCCTTTCCTTCCACTGGTTTGGATCATGTAGTAATGTGATGCCACACTGAAGCAGTCAATTAATCCTGGTCTTGATAAATATTTTAGAGGATAACGCAAGTTATGTCTGGGTAAGTTCTGAGATTTGACCTCATCAGGCTCAGACTTTCGCGTTTTTCACATACTTGTTGGCTAGATCCTGGGCTTTTTCTGGTTTGGATCACGTAGTAATGTGGTACCACACTGAAACAGTCGATTAAACCTTGTTTCGATCAATATTTTATAGGATAACGCTAGTTAGGTCTGGGATTTTCCCTCATCAGGGTCATATTTTTGCGTTTTTCACATACTTGTTGAGCAGATCCCAGGCTTTTTCTGGTTTGGATCACGTACTAATGTGGTACCACTCGGAAACAGTCCATTCAACGTGGTTTCGATCAATATTTTATAGGATAACGCAAGTTAGGTCTGCGGCAGGACTGGGATTTGCCCTCATTAGGATCATATTTTCGCGTTTTTCACATACTTGTTGAACAGATCCTGGGTTTTTTCTGCTTTGGATCACGTAATAATGTGGTACCACACTGAAACAGTCAATTAAACCTGGTCTTGATAGATATTTTAGAGGATAACGCATGTTAGGTCTGGGTTAGGTTTAGGATTTGCCCTGATCAGGCTCATACTGTCGCATATTTCTCATACATCTTGAACAGATCCTGGGTTTTTTCTTGTTTCGATCACGTAGTAATGTGGTACCACACTGAGACAGTCAATTAAACCCGGTTTCGATGAATATTTTAGAGGATAACACGTGTTAGGTCTAGGTTAGGTCTGGGATTTGCCCCCATCAGGGTCATACTTTCGCAGTTTTCAAATACATGTTGACATGATCGATGGTTTTTTCTGCTTTGGATCACGTAGTAAAGTGGTACCACCCTGAAACAGTCAATTAAACCTGGTTTCGATCAATATTTTATAGGATAACGCAAGTTAGGTCTGCGACAGGACTGGGATTTGCCCTCATTAGGATCATATTTTCGCGTTTTTCACATACTTGTTGAGCAGATCCCAGGCTTTTTCTGGTTTGGATCACGTACTAATGTGGTACCACTCAGAAACAGTCCATTCAACCTGGTTTCGATAAATATTTTAGAGGATAACGCATCTTAGGTCTAGGTTAGGCCAGGGATTTGCCCTCATCAGGGTCATACTTTCGCATTCTTCACATACTTCTTGAACAGATCCTGGGTTTTTTCTAGGTTCGATCACGTAGTAATGTGGTACCACACTGTAACAGACCATTAAACCTGGTTTCGATTAATATTTTAGAGGATAACACATGATAGGTCTAGGTTAGGTCTGGGATTTGCCCTCATCAGGGTCATACTTTCGCAGTTTTAAAATACATGTTGACCTGATCGATGGTTTTTTTTGCTTTGGATCACGTAGTAAAGTGGTACCACACTGAAACAGTCAATTAAACCTGGTTTCGATCAATATTTTAGAGGATAACGCATGTTAGGTCTCGGTTAGGCCTCGGATTTGCCCTCATCAGGGTCATACTTTCGCATTCTTCACATACTTCTTGAACAGATCCTGGGTTTTTTCTTGGTTCGATCACGTAGTAATGTGGTACCACACTGTAACAGACCATTAAACCTGGTTTCGATTAATATTTTAGAGGATAACACATGATAGGTCTAGGTTAGGTCTGGGATTTGCCCTCATCAGGGTCATACTTTCGCAGTTTTAAAATACATGTTGACCTGATCGATGGTTTTTTTTGCTTTGGATCACGTAGTAAAGTGGTACCACACTGAAACAGTCAATTAAACCTGGTTTCGATCAATATTTTAGAGAATAATTCATGTTAGGTCTGGGTTAGGTCTGGGATTTGCTCTCATGAGGCTCGTACTTTCGCATATTTCTCATACTTGATGGCCAGAACCTGGGCTTTTTCTGGTTTGGATCACGTAGTAACGTGGTACCACACTGAAACAGTCGATTAAACCTGGTTTCGATCAATATTTTTGAGGATAACGCAAGTTATGTCTGGATTAGCTCTGGGATTTGCCATCATCAGGCACATACTTTCGCATACTTCTCATTCTTGTTGGCCAGATCCTTTTCTTCCACTGGTTTGGATCACGTAGTAATGTGATGCCACACTGAAACAGTCAATTAATCCTGGTCTTGATAAATATTTTAGAGGATAACGCAAGTTATGTCTGGGTTAGGTCGGGGATGTGCCCTCGTCAGGCTCATACTTTCGCATATATCTCATACTTCATGGCTAGATCCTGGGCTTTTTCTGCATTAGATCACGTAGTAAAGTGGTACCACACTGAGACAGTCAATTAATCCTGGTCTTGATAATTATTTTAGAGGATAACGCAAGTTATGTCTGGGTAAGTTCTGGGATTTGACCTCATCAGGCTCAGACTTTCGCGTTTTTCACATACTTGTTGAACAGATCCTGGGTTTTTTCTTGTTTGGATCACGTAGTAATGTGGTACCACACTAAAACAGTCCATTAAACCTGGTTTCGATCAATATTTTAGAGAATAATTCTTGTTAGGTCTGGGATTTGCTCACATCAGGCTCATTCTTTCGCATATTTCTCATGCTTGATGGCTAGGTCCTAGGCTCTTTCTGGATTGCATCACGTAGTAATGTAGTACCACACTGAAACAGTCAATAAAACCTGGTTTCGATCAATATTTTAGAGGATAACGCATGTTAGGTCTGGAATAGGTCTGGGATTTGCCCCCATCAGACTCATACTTTCGCATTTTTCACATACTTGTTGAACAGATCCTGGGTTTTTTTTCTGGTTTGGATCACGTAGTAGTGTGGTACCACACTGAAACAGCCGATTAAACCTGGTTTCGATCAATATTTTAGAGGATAACGCATGTTATGTCTAGGTTAGGCCTGGGATTTGCCCTCATCAGACTCATACTTTCGCATTCTTCACATACTTGTTGAACGGATCCTGGGTTTTTTCTGGTTTGCATCACGTTGTAATGTGGTACCACACTGAAACAATCAGTTAAACCTGGTCTTGATAAATATATTAGAGGATAACGCATGTTAGGTCTGGGATAGGTCTGGGATTTGCCCTCATCAGGGACATACTTTCGCAGTTTTAACATACATGTTGACCTGATCGAGGGTTTTTTCTCCTTTGGATCACGTAGTAAAGTGGTACCACACTAAAACAGTCAATTAAACCTGGTTTCGATCAAAATTTTAGAGGATAACGCAAGTTATGTCTGGGATAGGTCTGGGATTTGCCCTCATCAGACTCATACTTTCGCGTTTTTCACATACTTGTTGAACAGATCCTGGGTTTTTTCTGGTTTGGATCACGCAGTAATGTGGTACCACACTGCAACAGTCCACTAAACCTGGTTTCGATCAATATTTTAGAAGATAACGCATGTTATGTCTAGGTTAGGCCTGGGATTTGCCCTCATCAGACTCATACTTACGCATACTTCACATACTTGTTAAACAGATCCTGGGTTTTTTTCTGGTTTGGATCACGTAGTAATGTGGTACCACACTGAAACAGTCGATTAAACCTGGTTTCGATCAATATTTTTGAGGATAACGCATGCTAGGTCTAGGTTAGGCCTGGGATTTTCACTCATCAGACTCATACTTTCGCATTCTTCACATACTTGTTGAACGGATCCTGGGTTTTTTCTGGTTCGGATCACGTAGTAATGTGGTACCACACTGAAACATTCAATTAAACCTGGTCTTGATAAATATTTTAGAGGGTAACGCATATTAGGTCTGGGTAAGGTCTAGGATTTGCCATCATCAGGCTCATACTTTCGCATATTTCTAATACTTCATGGCTAGATCCTGGGCTATTTCTGGATCGGATCAGGTAGTAAAGTGGTGCCACACTAAAACAGTCGATTAAACCTGGTTTCGATCAATATTTTAGAGGATAACGCATGTTAGGTCTAGGTTAGGCCTGGGATTTGCCCTCATCAGTGTCATTCTTTCGCAGTTTTAACATACATGTTGACCTAATCGAGGGTTTTTTCTGCTTTGCATCACGTAGTAAAGTGGTACCACACTAAAATAGCCAATTAAACCTGGTCTTGATAAATATTTTTGAGGATAACGCATGTTAGGTCTAGGTTAGGCCTGTGATTTGCCCTGATCAGGGACATACTTTCGCAGTTTTAACATACATGTTGACATGATCGAGGGTTTTTTCTCCTTTGGATCACGTAGTAAAGTGGTACCACACTAAAACAGTCAATTAAACCTGGTTTCCATCAATATTTTAGAGGATAACGCAAGTTATGTCTGGGATAGGTCTGGGATTTGCCCTCATCAGACTCATACTTTCGCGTTTTTCACATACTTGTTGAGCAGATCCTGGGTTTTTTATGGTATGGATCACGTAGTAATGTGGTACCACACTAAAACAGTCCATAAAACCTGGTTTCGATCAATATTTTAGAGAATAATTCTTGTTAGGTCTAGGTTAGGTCTGGGATTTGCTCACATCAGGCTCATTCTTTCGCATATTTCTCATACATGATGGCTAGATCCTAGGCTCTTTCTGGATTGCATCACGTAGTAATGTAGTACCACACTGAAACAGTCAATAAAACCTGATTTCCATCAATATTTTAGAGAATCGTTCATGATAGGTCTAGTTTAAGTGTGGGATTTGCTCTCATCAGACTCATTCTTTCGCATATTTCTCATACTTGAAGGCTAGATCCTGGGCTTTTTCTGGATTGCATCACGTAGTAATGTAGTACAACACTGAAACAGTCAATTAAACCTGGTTGCCATCAATATTTTAGAGGACAACGCATGTTAGGTCTAGGCTAGTCCTGGGATTTGCCCTCATCGGGGTCATACTATCACAGTTTTAACATACATGTTGACCTGATCGAGAGTTTTCTCTGCTTTGGATCACGTAGTAAAGTGGTACCACACTGAAACAGTCAACTAAACCTGGTTTCGATCAATATTTTAGAGGATAACGCATGTTAGGTCTAGGTTAGGCCTCGGATTTGCCCTCATCAGGGTCATACTTTCGCAGTTTTAACATACATGTTGACCTGATCGAGGGTTTTTTCTGCTTTCGATCACATAGTAAAGTGGTACCACACTGAAACAGTCGATTAAACCTGGTTTCGATCAATATTTTAGAGGATAACGCAAGTTAGGTCTGGGATAGGTCTGGGATTTGCCCTCATCAGACACATACTTTCGCGTTTTTCACATACTTGTTGAACAGATCCTGGGTTTTTTATGGTTTGGTTCACGTAGTAATGTGGTACCTCACTGAAACAGTCCATTAAACCTGGTTTCGATCAATATTTTAGAGGACGACGCAAGTTAGGTCTGGGATAGTTGTGGGATTTGCCCTCATCAGGGTCATACTTTCGCAGTTTTAACATACATGTTGACCTGATCGAGGGTTTTTTCTGCTTTCGATCACGTAGTAAAGTGGTACCACACTGAAACAGTCCATTAAACCTGGTTTCGATCAATATTTTAGAGGATAACGCAAGTTAGGTCTGGGATAGGTCTGGGATTCGCCCTCATCAGGCTCATACTTTCGCGTTTTTCACATACTTCTTGAACAGATCCTGGGTTTTTTCTGGTTTGGGTCACGTAGTAATGTGAAACCACATTGAAACAGTCCATTAAACCTGGTTCCGATTAATATTTTAGAGGATAACGCATGTTAGGTCTAGGTTAGGTCTGAGATTTGCCCTCATCAGGCTCATACTTTCGCAGTTTTAACATACATGTTGACCTGATCGAGGGTTTTTTCAGCTTTGGATCACGTAGTAAAGTGGTACCACACTGAAACTGTCCATTAAACTTGGTTTCGATCAATATTTTAGATGATGACGCTTGTTAGGTCTAGGTTAGTTCTGGGATTTGCTCTCATAAGGCTCATTCTTTCGCATATTTCACATACTTGTTAAACAGATCCTGGGTTTTTTCAGGTTTGGATCACGCAGTAATTTGGTACCACACTGCAACAGTCCACTAAACCTGGTTTCGATCAATATTTTAGAGGATAACGCAAGTTATGTCTGGGATAGGTCTGGGATTTGCCCCCATCAGACCCATACTTTCGCATATTTCTCATACTTAATGGCTAGAGCCTGGGCTATTTCTGCATTGGATCACGTAGTAATGTGGTACCACACTGAAACAGTCAATCAAACCTGGTTTCGATCAATATTTTAGAGGATAACGCATGTTAGGTCTGGAATAGGTCTGGGATTTGCCCCCACCAGACTCATACTTTCGCATTTTTCACATACTTGTTGAACAGATCCTGGGTTTTTTTTCTGGTTTGGATCACGTAGTAGTGTGGTACCACACTGAAACAGCCGATTAAACCTGGTTTCGATCAATATTTTAGAGGATAACGCATGTTATGTCTAGGTTAGGCCTGGGATTTGCCCTCATCAGACTCATACTTTCGCATTCTTCACATACTTGTTGAACGGATCCTGGGTTTTTTCTGCTTTGGATCAAGTAGAAAAGTGGTGCCACACTAAAACAGTCTATTAAACCTGGTTTCGATCAATATTTTAGAGGATAACGCATGTTAGGTCTAGGTTAGGCCTGGGATTTGCCCTCATCAGTGTCATACTTTTGCAGTTTTAACATATATGTTGCCCTAATCGAGGGTTTTTTCTGGTTTGGATTACGTAGCAAAGTGGTACCACACTAAAACAGTCAATTAAACCTGGTTTCGATCAATATTTTAGAGGATAACGCAAGTTATGTCTGGGTTAGGCCTGGGATTATCACCCATCAGACTCATACTTTCGCGTTTTTCACATACTTGTTGAACTGATCCTGGGTTTTTTTCTGGTTTGGATCGCGCAGTAATGTGGTACCACACTGAAACAGTCCATTAAACCTGGTATCGATCAATATTTTAGAGAATAATTCATGTTAGGTCTAGGTTTGGTCTGGGATTTGCTCACATAAGTCTCATTCTTTCGCATATTTCTCATACTTGATGGCTAGATCCTAGGCTTTCTCTGGATTGCATCACGTAGTAATGTAGTACCACACTAAAACAGTCTATTAAACCTGGTTTCGATCAATATTTTAGAGGATAACGCATGTTAGGTCCAGGTTAGGCCTGGGATTTGCCCTCATCAGTGTCATGCTTTTGCAGTTTTAACATATATGTTGCCCTAATCGAGGGTTTTTTCTGCTTTCGATCACGTCGCAAAGTGGTACCACACTAAAACAGTCAATTAAACCTGGTTTCGATAAATATTTTAGAGGACAACGCAAGTTATGCCTGGGATAGGCCTGGGATTTGCCCTCATCAGTGTCATACTTTTGCAGTTTTAACATACATGTTGACCTAATCGAGGGTTTTTTCTGCTTTGGATCAAGTAGAAGAGTGGTGCCACACTAAAACAGTCCATTAAACCTGGTTTCGATCAATATTCTAGAGGATAACGCAAGTTATGTCTGGGATAGGTCTGGGATTTGCCCTCATCAGGCTCATACTTTCGCGTTTTTCACATACTTGTTGAACAGATCCTGGGTTTTTTCTGGTTTGGATCGCGCAGTAATGTGGTACGACACTGAAACAGTCCATTAAACCTGGTTTCGATCAATATTTTAGAGAATAATTCATGTTAGGTCTAGGTTTGGTCTGGGATTTGCTCACATAAGGCTCATTCTTTCGCATATTTCTCATACTTGATGGCTAGATCCTAGGCTTTTTCTGGATTGCATCACGTAGTAATGTAGTACCACACTGAAACAGTCAATAAAACCTGGTTTCCATCAATATTTTAGAGAATAATTCATGTTAGGCCTAGGTTAGGTCTGGGATTTGCTCTCATCAGACTCATTCTTTCGCATATTTCTCATACTTGATGGCTAGATCCTGGGCTTTTTCTGGAGTGCATCACGTAGTAATGTAGTACAACATTGAAACAGTCAATTAAACCTGGTTTCCATCAATATTTTAGAGGACAGCTCATGTTAGGTCTAGGTTAGGCATGGGATTTGCCCTCATCAGGGTCATACTTTCGCAGTTTTAACATACATGTTGACCTAATCGAGGGTTTTTTCTGCTTTGGATCACGCAGTAATGTGGTACCACACTGCAACATTCCACTAAACCTGATTTCGATCAATATTTTCGAGGATAACACATGTTATGTCTTGGTTAGGCCTGGTATTTGCCCTCATCAGACTCATACTTACGCATACTTCACATTCTTGTTAAACAGATCCTGGGTTTTCTTCTGGTTTGGATCACGTAGTAATGTGGTACCATACTGAAACAGTCGATTAAACCTGGTTTCGCTCAATATTTTTGCGGATAACGCATGTTAGGTCTAGGTTAGGCCTGGGATTATCAATCATCAGACTCATACTTTCGCATTCTTCACATACTTGTTGAACGGATCCTGGGTTTTTTTCTGGTTTGGATCGCGCAGTAATGTGGTACCACACTGAAACAGTCCATTAAACCTGGTTTCGATCAATATTTTAGAGAATAATTCATGTTAGGTCTAGGTTTGGTCTGGGATTTGCTCACATAAGACTCATTCTTTCGCATATTTCTCATACTTGATGGCTAGGTCCTAGGCTTTTTCTGGATTGCATCACGTAGTAGTGTAGTACCACACTGAAACAGTCAATAAAACCTGGTTTCCATCAATATTTTAGAGAATAATTCATGTTAGGCCTAGGTTAGGTCTGGGATTTGCTCTCATCAGACTCATTCTTTCGCATATTTCTCATACTTGATGGCTAGATCTTGGCCTTTTTCTGGAGTGCATCACGTAGTAATGTAGTACAACATTGAAACAGTCAATTAAACCTGGTTTCCATCAATATTTTAGAGGACAGCGCATGTTAGGTCTAGGTTAGGCATGGGATTTGCCCTCATCAGGGTCATACTTTCGCAGTTTTAACATACATGTTGACCTAATCGTGGGTTTTTTCTGCTTTGGATCAAGTAGAAGAGTGGTGCCACACTAAAACAGTCTATTAAACCTGGTTTCGATCAATATTTTAGAGGATAACGCATGTTAGGTCCAGGTTAGGCCTGGGATTTGACCTCATCAGTGTCATGCTTTTGCAGTTTTAACATATATGTTGCCCTAATCGAGGGTTTTTTCTGCTTTGGATCACGTAGCAAAGTGGTACCACACTAAAACAGTCAATTAAACCTGGTTTCGATAAATATTTTAGAGGACAACGCAAGTTATGCCTGGGATAGGCCTGGGATTTGCCCTCATCAGTGTCATACTTTTGCAGTTTTAACATACATGTTGACCTAATCGTGGGTCTTTTCTGCTTTGGATCAAGTAGAAGAGTGGTGCCACACTAAAACAGTCCATTAAACCTGGTTTCGATCAACATTTTAGAGGATAACGCATGTTAGGTCCAGGTTAGGCCTGGGATTTGCCCTCATCAGTGTCATGCTTTTGCAGTTTTAACATATATGTTGCCCTAATCGAGGGTTTTTTCTGCTTTGGATCCCGCAGTAATGTGGTACCACACTGCAACTTTCCACTAAACCTGGTTTCGATCAATATTTTAGAGGATGACGCATGTTATGTCTAGGTTAGGCCTGGTATTTGCCCTCATCAGACTCATACTTACGCATACTTCACATACCTGTTAAACAGATCCTGGGTTTTCTTCTGGTTTGGATCACGTAGTAATGTGGTACCATTCTGAAACAGTCGATTAAACCTGGTTTCGCTCAATATTTTTGAGGATAACGCATGTTAGGTCTAGGTTAGGCCTGGGATTATCACTCATCAGACTCATACTTTCGCATTCTTCACATACTTGTTGAACGGATCCTGGGTTTTTTCTGGTTTGGATCACGTAGTAATGTGGTACCACACTGAAACATTCAATTAAACCTGGTCTTGATAAATATTTTAGAGGATAACGCATGTTAGGCCTGGGTAAGGTCTAGGATTTGCCATCATCAGGCTCATACTTTCGCATATTTCTAACACATCATGGCTAGATCCTGGGCTATTTCTGGATTGGATCACGTAGTAATGTGGTACCACACTGAAACAGTCAATTAAACCTGGTTTCGATCAATATTTTAGAGGATAACGCAAGCTAGGTCTGGGATAGGTCTGGGATTTGCCCTCATCAGGCTCATACTTTCGCGTTTTTCACATACTTGTTGAACAGATCCTGGGTTTTTTCTGGTTTGGATCAGGTAATAATGAGGTACCCCACTGAAACAGTCCATTAAACCTGGTTTCGATCAATATTTTAGAGGATAACGCATGTTAGGTCTTGGTTAGGCCTGGGATTTGCCCTCATCAGTGTCATACTTTCGCAGTTTTAACATACGTGTTGACCTGATCGAGGGTTTTTTCTGCTTTGGATCACGTAGAAAAGTGGTGCCACACTAAAACAGTCAATTAAACCTGGTTTCGATCAATATTTTAGAGGACAACGCAAGTTAGGTCTGGGATAGGTCTGGGATTTGCCCTCATCAGGGTCATACTTTCGCATTTTTCACATACTTGTTAAACAGATCCTGGGTTTTTTTCTGGTTTGGATCACGTAGTAATGTGGTACCACACTGAAACAGTCGATTAAATCTGGTTTCGATCAATATTTTTGAGGATAACGCATGTTAGGTCTAGGTAAGGCCTGGGATTTTCACTCATCAGACTCATACTTACGCATTCTTCACATACTTGTTGAACGGATCCTGGGTTTTTTCTGGTTTGGATCACGTAGTAATGTGGTACCACACTGAAACATTCAATTAAACCTGGTCTTGATAAATATTTTAGAGGATAACGCATGTTAGGCCTGGGTAAGGTCTAGGATTTGCCATCATCAGGCTCATACTTTCGCATATTTCTAATACTTCATGGCTAGATCCTGGGCTATTTCTGGATCGGATCACGTAGTAATGTGGTACCACACTGAAACAGTCCATTAAACCTGGTTTCGATCAATATTTTTGAGGATAACGCATGTTAGGTCTAGGTTAGGTCTGGGATTTGCTCTCATCAGGCTCGTACTTTCGCATATTTCTCATACTTGATGGTCAGATTGTGGGCTTTTTTTGGTTTGGATCACGTAGTAATGTGGTACCACACTGAAACAGTCGATTAAACCTGGTTTCGATCAATATTTTAGAGGATAACGCATCTTAGGTCTTGGTTAGGTCTGGGATTTGCTCTCATCAGACTCATACTTTCGCGTTTTTCACATACTTGTTGAACAGATCCTGGGTTTTTTCTGGTTTGGATGAGGTAGTAATGTGGTACCACACTGAAACAATCCATTAATCCTGGTTTCGATCAGTATTTTAGAGGATAACGCAAGCTAGGTCTGGGATAGGTCTGGGATTTGCCCTCATCACGCTCATAGTTCCGCGTTTTTCACATACTTGTTGATCAGATCCTGGGTTTTTTCTGCTTTGGATCCCGTAGTAATGTGGTACCACAATGAAGCAGTCCATTAAACCTGGTTTCGATCAATATTTTAGAGGATAACGCATCTTAGGTCTTGGTTAGGTCTGGGATTTGCTCTCATCAGACTCGTACTTTCGCATATTTCTCATACTTATGGCCAGATTCTGGGCCTTTTCTGGTTTTGATCGCCTAGTAATGTGGTACCACACTGCAACAGTCCACTAAACCTGGTTTCGATCAATATTTTAGAGGATAACGCATGTTATGTCTAGGTTAGGCCAGGGATTTGCCCTCATCAGGCTCATACTTTCGCATTCTTCACATACTTGTTGAACGGATCCTGGGTTTTTTCTGGTTTGGATCACGTAGTAATGTGGTACCACACTGAAACATTCAATTAAACCTGGTCTTGATAAATATTTTAGAGGATAACGCATGTTAGGCCTGGGTAAGGTCTAGCATTTGCCATCATCAGGCTCATACTTTCGCATATTTCTAATACTTCATGGCTTGATCCTGGGCTATTTCTGGATTGGATCACGTAGTAATGTGGTACCACACTGAAACAGTCCACTAAACCTGGTTTCGATCAATATTCTAGAGGATAACGCAAGTTATGTCTGGGATAGGTCTGGGATTTGCCCTCATCAGGCTCATACTTTCGCGTTTTTCACATACTTGTTGAACAGATCCTGGGTTTTTTCTGGTTTGGATCGCGCAGTAATGTGGTACCACACTGAAACAGTCCATTAAACCTGGTTTCGATCAATATTTTAGAGAATAATTCATGTTAGGTCTAGGTTTGGTCTGGGATTTGCTCACATAAGGCTCATTCTTTCGCATATTTCTCATACTTGATGGCTAGATTCTAGGCTTTTTCTGGATTGCATCACGTAGTAATGTTGTACCACACTGAAACAGTCAATAAAACCTGGTTTCCATCAATATTTTAGAGAATAATTCATGTTAGGCCTAGGTTAGGTCTGGGATTCGCTCTCATCAGACTCATTCTTTCGCATATTTCTCATACTTGATGGCTAGATCCTGGGCTTTTTCTGGAGTGCATCACGTAGTAATGTAGTACAACATTGAAACAGTCAATTAAACCTGGTTTCCATCAATATTTTAGAGGACAGCTCATGTTAGGTCTAGGTTACGCATGGGATTTGCCCTCATCAGGGTCATACTTTCGCAGTTTTAACATACATGTTGACCTAATCGAGGGTTTATTCTGCTTTGGATCACGCAGTAATGTGGTACCACACTGCAACATTCCACTAAACCTGATTTCGATCAATATTTTCGAGGATAACACATGTTATGTCTAGGTTAGGCCTGGTATTTGCCCTCATCAGACTCATACTTACGCATACTTCACATACTTGTTAAACAGATCCTGGGTTTTCTTCTGGTTTGTATCACGTAGTAATGTGGTACCATACTGAAACAGTCGATTAAACCTGGTTTCGCTCAATATTTTTGCGGATAACGCATGTTAGGTCTAGGTTAGGCCTGGGATTATCACTCATCAGACTCATACTTTCGCATTCTTCACATACTTGTTGAACGGATCCTGGGTTTTTTCTGGTTTGGATCACGTAGTAATGTGGTACCACACTGAAACATTCAATTAAACCTGGCCTTGATAAATATTTTAGAGGATAACGCATGTTAGGCCTGGGTAAGGTCTAGGATTTGCCATCATCAGGCTCATACTTTCGCATATTTCTAATACTTCATGGCTAGATCCTGGGCTATTTCTGGATTGGATCACGTAGTAATGTGGTACCACACTGAAACAGTCCATTAAACCTGGTTTCGATCAATATTCTAGAGGATAACGCAAGTTATGTCTGGGATAGGTCTGGGATTTGCCCTCATCAGGCTCATACTTTCGCGTTTTTCACATACTTGTTGAACAGATCCTGGGTTTTTTCTGGTTTGGATCGCGCAGTAATGTGGTACCACACTGAAACAGTCCATTAAACCTGGTTTCGATCAATATTTTAGAGAATAATTCATGTTAGGTCTAGGTTTGGTCTGGGATTTGCTCACATAAGGCTCATTCTTTCGCATATTTCTCATACTTGATGGCTAGATCCTAGGCTTTTTCTGGATTGCATCACGTAGTAATGTAGTACCACACTGAAACAGTCAATAAAACCTGGTTTTCATCAATATTTTAGAGAATAATTCATGTTAGGCCTAGGTTAGGTCTGGGATTTGCTCTCATCAGACTCATTCTTTCGCATATTTCTCATACTTGATGGCTAGATCCCGGGCTTTTTCTGGAGTGCATCACGTAGTAATGTAGTACAACATTGAAACAGTCAATTAAACCTGGTTTCCATCAATATTTTAGAGGACAGCTCATGTTAGGTCTAGGTTAGGCATGGGATTTGCCCTCATCAGGGTCATACTTTCGCAGTTTTAACATACATGTTGACCTAATCGAGGGTTTTTTCTGCTTTGGATCACGCAGTAATGTGGTACCACACTGCAACATTCCACTAAACCTGATTTCGATCAATATTTTCGATGATAACACATGTTATGTCTAGGTTAGGCCTGGTATTTGCCCTCATCAGACTCATACTTACGCATACTTCACATACTTGTTAAACAGATCCTGGGTTTTCTTCTGGTTTGGATCACGTAGTAATGTGGTACCATACTGAAACAGTCGATTAAACCTGGTTTCGCTCAATATTTTTGCAGATAACGCATGTTAGGTCTAGGTTAGGCCTGGGATTATCACTCATCAGACTCATACTTTCGCATTCTTCACATACTTGTTGAACGGATCCTGGGTTTTTTCTGGTTTGGATCACGTAGTAATGTGGTACCACACTGAAACATTCAATTAAACCTGGCCTTGATAAATATTTTAGAGGATAACGCATGTTAGGCCTGGGTAAGGTCTAGGATTTGCCATCATCAGGCTCATACTTTCGCATATTTCTGACACTTCATGGCTAGATCCTGGGCTATTTCTGGATTGGATCACGTAGTAATGTGGTACCACACTGAAACAGTCAATTAAACCTGGTTTCGATCAATATTTTAGAGGATAACGCAAGTTAGGTCTGGGATAGGTCTGGGATTTGCCCTCATCAGTGTCATACTTTTGCAGTTTTAACATATATGTTGCCCTAATCGAGGGTTTTTTCTGCTTTGGATCACGCAGTAATGTGGTACCACACTGCAACATTCCACTAAACCTGATTTCGATCAATATTTTAGAGGATAACACATGTTATGTCTAGGTTAGGCCTGGTATTTGCCCTCATCAGAGTCATACTTACGCATACTTCACATACTTGTTAAACAGATGTTGGGTTTTCTTCTGGTTTGGATCACGTAGTAATGTGGTACCATACTGAAACAGTCGATTAAACCTGGTTTCGCTCAATATTTTTGCTGATAACGCATGTTAGGTCTAGGTTAGGCCTGGGATTATCACTCATCAGACTCATACTTTCGCATTCTTCACATACTTGTTGAACGGATCCTGGGTTTTTTCTGGTTTGGATCACGTAGTAATGTGGTACCACACTGAAACAGTCAATTAAACCTGGTTTCGATCAATATTTTAGAGGATAACGCAAGTTAGGTCTGGGATAGGTCTGGGATTTGCCCTCATCAGTGTCATACTTTTGCAGTTTTAACATATATGTTGCCCTAATCGAGGGTTTTTTCTGCTTTGGATCACGCAGTAATGTGGTACCACACTGCAACATTCCACTAAACCTGATTTCGATCAATATTTTAGAGGATAACACATGTTATGTCTAGGTTAGGCCTGGTATTTGCCCTCATCAGACTCATACTTACGCATACTTCACATACATGTTAAACAGATCCTGGGATTTCTTCTGGTTCGGATCACGTAGTAATGTGGTACCTTACTGAAACAGTCGATTAAACCTGGTTTCGCTCAATATTTTTGAGGATAACGCATGTTAGGTCTAGGTTAGGCCTGGGATTATCACTCATCAGACTCATACTTTCGCATTCTTCACATACTTGTTGAACGGATCCTGGGTTTTTTCTGGTTTGGATCACGTAGTAATGAGGTACCACACTGAAACATTCAATTAAACCTGGTCTTGATAAATATTTTAGAGGATAACGCATGTTAGGCCTGGGTAAGGTCTAGGATTTGCCAACATCAGGCTCATACTTTCGCATATTTCTGACACTTCATGGCTAGATCCTGGGCTATTTCTGGATTGGATCACGTAGTAATGAGGTACCACACTGAAACAGTCAATTGAACATGGTTTCCATCAATATTTTAGAGGACAGCTCATGTTAGGTCTAGGTTAGGCATGGGATTTGCCCTCATCAGGGTCATACTTTCGCAGTTTTAACATACATGTTGACCTAGTCGAGGGTTTCTTCTGCTTTGGATCAAGTAGTAAAGTGGTGCCACACTAAAACAGTCTATTAAACCTGGTTTCGATCAATATTTTAGAGGATAACGCATGTTAGGTCTAGGTTAGGCCTGGGATTTGCCCTCATCAGTGTCATACTTTTGCAGTTTTAACATATATGTTGCCCTAATCGAGGGTTTTTTCTGCTTTGGATCACGCAGTAATGTGGTACCACACTGCAACATTCCACTAAACCTGGTTTCGATCAATATTTTAGAGGATAACGCATGTTATGTCTAGGTTAGGCCTGGTATTTGCCCTCATCAGACTCATACTTACGCATACTTCACATACTTGTTAAACAGATCCTTGGTTTTTTTCTGGTTTGGATCACGTAGTAATGTGGTACCACACTGAAACAGTCGTTTAAACCTGGTTTCGATCAATATTTTTGAGGATAACGCATGTTAGGTCTAGGTTAGGCCTGGGATTTTCATTCATCAGACTCATACTTTCGCATTCTTCACATACTTGTTGAACGGATCCTGGGTTTTTTCTGGTTTGGATCCCGTAGTAATGTGGTACCACACTGAAGCATTCAATTAAACCTGGTCTTGATAAATATTTTAGAGGATAACGCATGTTAGGCCTGGGTAAGGTCTAGGATTTGCCATCATCAGGCTCATACTTTCGCATATTTCTAACACTTCATGGCTAGTTCCTGGGCTTTTTCTGGATTGGATCATGTAGTAATGTGGTACCACACTGAAACAGTCCATTAAACCTGGTTTCGAACAATATTCTTGAGGATAACGCATGTTAGGTCTAGGTTAGGCCTGGGGTTTGCCCCCATCAGACTCATACTTTCGCATTCTTCACATACTTGTTGAACGGATCCTGGGTTTTTTCTGGTTTGGATCCCGTAGTAATGTGGTACCACACTGAAACATTCAATTAAACCTGGTCTTGATAAATATTTTTGAGGATAACGCATGTTAGGTCTGGGCTAGGTCTAGGATTTGCCCTCATCAGGCTCGTACTTTCGCATATTTCTCATACTTGATGGTCAGATTGTGGGCTTTTTCTGGTTTGGATCACGTAGTAATGTGGTACCACACTGAAACAGTCGATAAAAACCAGGTTTCGATCAATGTTTTAGAGGATAACGCAAGTTATGTCTGGTATAGGTCTAGGATTTGCCATCATCAGGCTCATACTTTCGCATATTTCTAATACTTCATGGCTAGATCCTGGGCTATTTCTGGATTGGATCACGTAGTAATGTGGTACCACACTGAAACAGTGCATTAAACCTGGTTTCGATCAATATTTTTGAGGATAACGCATGTTAGGTCTAGGTTAGGTCTGGGATTTGCTCTCATCATGCTCGTACTATCGCATATTTCTCATACTTGATGGTCAGATTGTGGGCTTTTTCTGGTTTGGATCACGTAGTAATGTGGTACCACACTGAAACAGTCGATTAAACCTGGTTTCGATCAATATTTTAGAGGATAACGCAAGTTATGTCTGGTATAGGTCTGGGATTTGCCCTCATCAGGCTCATTGTTTCGCATATTTCTCTAACTTCATGGCTAGATCCTGAGCTTTGTCTGGATTGGATCACGTAGTAATGTGGTACCACACTGAAACAGTCCATTAAACCTGGTTTCGATCAATATTTTAGAGGATAACGCAAGTTATGTCTGGGATAGGTCTGGGATTTGCCCTCATCAGGCTCATACTTTCGCGTTTTTCACATACTTGTTGAACAGATCCTGGGTTTTTTCTGGTTTGGATCGCGTAGTAATGTGGTACCACATTGAAACAGTCCATTAAACCTGGTTTCGATCAATATTTTAGAGGATAAGGCAAGTTATGTCTGGTATAGGTCTGGGATTTGCCCTCATCAGGCTCATACTTTGGCATATTTCTAATACTTCATGGCTAGATCCTGGGCTATTTCTGGATTGGATCACGTAGTAATGTGGTACCACACTGAAACAGTCCATTAAACCTGGTTTCGCTCAATATTTTTGAGGATAACGCATGTTAGGTCTAGGTTAGGCCTGGGATTATCACTCATCAGACTCATACTTTCGCATTCTTCACATACTTGTTGAACAGATCCTGGGTTTTTTCTGGTTTGGATCACGAAGTAATGTGGTACCAGACTGAAACATTCAATTAAACCTGGTCTTGATATATATTTTAGAGGATAACGCATGTTAGATCTGGGTAAGGTCTAGGATTTGCCATCATCAGGCTCATAATTTCGCATATTTCTCATACTTCATGGCTAGATCCTGGGCTTTGTCTGGATTGGATCACGTAGTATTGTGGTACCACACTGAAACACTAAATTAAACCTGGTTTCGATCAATATTTTAGAGGATAACGCATGTTAGGTCTAGGTTAGGTCTGGGATTTGCTCCCATCAGGCTCGTACTTTCGCATATTTCTCATACTTGATTGCCAGATCGTGGGCTTTTTCTGGTTTGGATCACGTAGTAATGTGGTACCACACTGAAACAGTCGATTAAACCTGGTTTCGATCCATATTTTTGTGGATAACGCATGTTACGTCTAGGTTAGGTCTGGGATTTGCCCTCATCAGGGTCATACTTTCGCATTTTTCACATACTTGTTGAACAGATCCTGGGTTTTTTTCTGGTTTGGATCACGTAGTAATGTGGTACCACATTGAAACAGTCGATTAAACCTGGTTTCGATCAATATTTTAGAGGATAACGCAAGTTTGGTCTGGGATAGGTCTGGGATTTGCCCTCATCAGGCTCATACTTTGGCATATTTCTAATACTTCATGGCTAGATCCTGGGCTATTTCTGGATTGGATCACGTAGTAATGTGGTACCACACTGAAACAGTCCATTAAACCTGGTTTCGCTCAATATTTTTGAGGATAACGCATGTTAGGTCTAGGTTAGGCCTGGGATTATCACTCATCAGACTCGTACTTTCGCATATTTCTCATACTTGATGGCCAGATTCTGGGCCTTTTCTGGTTTGGATCACGTAGTAATGTGGTACCACACTGAAACAGTCGATTAAACCTGGTTTCGATCAATATTTTAGAGGATAACGCAAGCTATGTCCGGGATAGGTCTGGCATTTGCCCTCATCAGGCTCATACTTTTGCAGTTTTAACATATATGTTGCCCTAATCGAGGGTTTTTTCTGCTTTGGATCACGCAGTAATGTGGTACCACACTGCAACATTCCACTAAACCTGATTTCGATCAATATTTTAGAGGATAACACATGTTATGTCTAGGTTAGGCCTGGTATTTGCCCTCATCAGACTCATACTTACGCATACTTCACATACTTGTTAAACAGATCCTGGGTTTTCTTCTGGTTTGGATCACGTAGTAATGTGGTACCATACTGAAACAGTCGATTAAACCTGGTTTCGCTCAATATTTTTGCAGATAACGCATGTTAGGTCTAGGTTAGGCCTGGGATTATCACTCATCAGACTCATACTTTCGCATTCTTCACATACTTGTTGAACGGATCCTGGGTTTTTTCTGGTTTGGATCACGTAGTAATGTGGTACCACACTGAAACATTCAATTAAACCTGGCCTTGATAAATATTTTAGAGGATAACGCATGTTAGGCCTGGGTAAGGTCTAGGATTTGCCATCATCAGGCTCATACATTCGCATATTTCTGACACTTCATGGCTAGATCCTGGGCTATTTCTGGATTGGATCACGTAGTAATGTGGTACCACACTGAAACAGTCAATTAAACCTGGTTTCGATCAATATTTTAGAGGATAACGCAAGTTAGGTCTGGGATAGGTCTGGGATTTGCCCTCATCAGTGTCATACTTTTGCAGTTTTAACATATATGTTGCCCTAATCGAGGGTTTTTTCTGTTTTGGATCACGCAGTAATGTGGTACCACACTGCAACATTCCACTAAACCTGATTTCGATCAATATTTTAGAGGATAACACATGTTATGTCTAGGTTAGGCCTGGTATTTGCCCTCATCAGACTCATACTTACGCATACTTCACATACATGTTAAACAGATCCTGGGATTTCTTCTGGTTCGGATCACGTAGTAATGTGGTACCTTACTGAAACAGTCGATTAAACCTGGTTTCGCTCAATATTTTTGAGGATAAAGCATGTTAGGTCTAGGTTAGGCCTGGGATTATCACTCATCAGACTCATACTTTCGCATTCTTCACATACTTGTTGAACGGATCCTGGGTTTTTTCTGGTTTGGATCACGTAGTAATGAGGTACCACACTGAAACATTCAATTAAACCTGGACTTGATAAATATTTTAGAGGATAACGCATGTTAGGCCTGGGTAAGGTCTAGGATTTGCCAACATCAGGCTCATACTTTCGCATATTTCTGACACTTCATGGCTAGATCCTGGGCTATTTCTGGATTGGATCACGTAGTAATGAGGTACCACACTGAAACAGTCAATTGAACATGGTTTCGATCAATATTTTAGAGGATAACGCAAGTTAGGTCTGGGATAGGTCTGGGATTTGCCCTCATCAGGCTCATACTTTTGCAGTTTTAACATATATGTTGCCCTAATCGAGGGTTTTTTCTGCTTTGGATCACGTAGCAAAGTGGTACCACACTAAAACAGTCAATTAAACCTGGTTTCGATAAATATTTTAGAGGACAACGCAAGTTATGCCTGGGATAGATCTGGGATATGCCCTCAGCAGTGTCATACTTTTGCAGTTTTAACATATATGTTGCCCTAATCGAGGGTTTTTTCTGCTTTGGATCACGCAGTAATGTGGTACCACACTGCAACATTCCACTAAACCTGGTTTCGATCAATATTTTAGAGGATAACACATGTTATGTCTAGGTTAGGCCTGGTATTTGCCCTCATCAGACTCATACTTACACATTCTTCACATACTTGTTAAACAGATCCTGGGTTTTTTTCTGGTTTGGATCACGTAGTAATGTGGTACCACACTGAAACAGTCGATTAAACCTGGTTTCGATCAATATTTTTGAGGATAACGCATGTTAGGTCTAGGTAAGGCCTGGGATTTTCACTCATCAGACTCATACTTACGCATTCTTCACATACTTGTTAAACAGATCCTGGGTTTTTTTCTGGTTTGGATCACGTAGTAAAGTGGTACCACACTGAAACAGTCGATTAAACCTGGTTTCGATCAATGTTTTTGAGGATAACGCATGTTAGGTCTAGGTTAGGCCTGGGACTTTCACTCATCAGACTCATTCTTTCGCATTCTTCACATACTTGTTGAACGGATCCTGGGTTTTTTCTGGTTTGGATCACGTAGTAATGTGGTACCACACTGAAACATTCAATTAAACCTGGTTTCGATCAATATTTTAGAGAAAAATTCATGTTAGGTCTAGGTTTGGTCTGGGATTTGCTCACATAAGGCTCATTCTTTCGCATATTTCTCATACTTGATGGATAGATCCTAGGCTTTTTCTGGATTGCATCACGTAGTAATGTAGTACCACATTGAAACAGTCAATAAAACCTGGTTTCCATCAATATTTTTGAGGATAACGCATGATAGGTCTAGGTTAGGTCTGGGATTTGCTCTCATCAGGCTCGTACTTTCGCATATTTCTCATACTTGATGGTCAGATTGTGGGCTTTTTCTGGTTTGGATCACGTAGTAATGTGGTACCACACTGAAACAGTCGATTAAACCTGGTTTCGATCAATATTTTAGAGGATAACGCAAGTTATGTCTGGTATAGGTCTGGGATTTGCCCTGATCAGACTCATACTTTCGCGTTTTTCACATACTTGTTGAACAGATCCTGGGTTTTTTCTGGTTTGGATGAGGTAGTAATGTGGTACCACACTGAAACAATCCATTAATCCTGGTTTCGATCAGTATTTTAGAGGATAACGCAAGCTAGGTCTGGGATAGGTCTGGGATTTGCCCTCATCACGCTCATAGTTCCGCGTTTTTCACATACTTGTTGATCAGATCCTGGGTATTTTCTGCTTTGTATCCCGTAGTAATGTGGTACCACAATGAAGCAGTCCATTAAACCTGGTTTCGATCAATATTTTAGAGGATAACGCATCTTAGGTCTTGGTTAGGTCTGGGATTTGCTCTCATCAGACTCGTACTTTCGCATATTTCTCATACTTGATGGCCAGATTCTGGGCCTTTTCTGGTTTGGATCGCGTAGTAATGTGGTACCACAATGAAACAGTCGATTAAACCTGGTTTCGATCTATATTTTAGAGGATAACGCAAGTTATGTCTGGGATAGGTCTGGGATTTGCCCTCATCAGGCTCATACTTTCACGTTTTTCACATACTTGTTGAACAGATCCTGGGTTTTTTCTGGTTTGGATCACGAAGTAATGTGGTACCAGACTGAAACATTCAATTAAACCTGGTCTTGATATATATTTTAGAGGATAACGCATGTTAGATCTGGGTAAGGTCTAGGATTTGCCATCATCAGGCTCATAATTTCGCATATTTCTAATACTTCATGGCTAGATCCTGGGCTTTGTCTGGATTGGATCACGTAGTATTCTGGTACCACACTGAAACACTAAATTAAACCTGGTTTCGATCAATATTTTAGAGGATAACGCAAGTTTGGTCTGGGATAGGTTTGGGATTTGCCCTCATCAGGGTCATACTTTCACAGTTTTAACATACATGTTTACCTGATCGAGGGTTTTTTCTGCTTTGGATCACGTAGTGAAGTGGTACCACACTAAAACAGTAAATTAAACCTGGTTTCGATAAATATTTTAGAGGACAACGCATGTTACGTCTAGGTTGGGTGTGGGATTTGCTCTCATCAGGCTCATACTTTCGCATATTTCTCATTCTTGTTAGCCAGATCCTGGGCTTCCACTGGTTTGGATCACGCAGTAATGTGATGCCACACTGAAACAGTCAATTAAACCTGGTCTTGATAAATATTTTAGAGGATAACGCATGTTATGTCTAGTTTAGGCTGGGATTTGCCCTCATCAGGCTCATACTTTCACGTTTTTCACATACTTGTTGAACAGATCCTGGGTTTTTTCTGCTTTGGATCACGCAGTAATGTGGCACCACACTGCAACATTCCACTAAACCTGGTTTCGATCAATATTTTAGAGGATAACACATGTTATGTCTAGGTTAGGCCTGGTATTTGCCCTCATCAGACTCATACTTACGCATTCTTCACATACTTGTTAAACAGATCCTGGGTTTTTTTCTGGTTTGGATCACGTAGTAATGTGGTACCACACTGAAACAGTCGATTAAACCTGGTTTCGATCAATATTTTTGAGGATAACGCATGTTAGGTCTAGGTGAGGCCTGGGATTTTCACTCATCAGACTCATACTTACGCATTCTTCACATACTTGTTAAACAGATCCTGGTGTTTTTTTCTGGATTGGATCACGTAGTAATGTGGTACCACACTGAAACAGTCGATTAAACCTGGTTTCGATCAATATTTTAGAGGATAACGCAAGTTTGGTCTGGGATAGGTGTGGGATTTGCCCTCATCAGGGTCATACTTTCACAGTTTTAACATACATGTTTACCTGATCGAGGGTTTTTTCTGCTTTGGATCACGTAGTGAAGTGGTACCACACAAAAACAGTAAATTAAACCTGGTTTCGATAAATATTTTAGAGGACAACGCATGTTACGTCTAGGTTGGGTGTGGGATTTGCTCTCATCAGGCTCATACTTTCGCATATTTCTCATTCTTGTTGGCCAGATCCTGGGCTTCCACTGGTTTGGATCACGTAGTAATGTGGTACCACACTGAAACAGTCCATTAAACCTGGTTTCGATCAATACTTTATAGGATAGCGCATGTTAGGTCTGGGATAGGTCTGGGATTTGCCCTTATCAGACTCATACTTTCGCATTCTTCACATACTTGTTGAACGGATCCTGGGTTTTTTCCGGTTTGGAACACGTAGTAATGTGGTACCACACTGAAACAGTCCATTAAACCTGGTTTCGATCAATATTTTAGAGAAAAATTCATGTTAGGTCTAGGTTTGGTCTGGGATTTGCTCACATAAGGCTCATTCTTTCGCATATTTCTCTTACTTGATGGATAGATCCTAGGCTTTTTCTGGATTGCATCACGTAGTAATGTAGTACCACATTGAAACAGTCAATAAAACCTGGTTTCCATCAATATTTTAGTGAATAATTCAAGTTAGGCCTAGGTTAGGTCTGGGATTTGCTCTAATCAGACTAATTCTTTCGCATATTTCTCATACTTGATGGCTAGATCCTGGGCTTTTTCTGGACTGCATCACGTAGTAATGTAGTACAGCATTGAAACAGTCAATTAAACCTGGTTTCCATCAATATTTTAGAGGACAGCTCATGTTAGGTCTAGGTTAGGCATGGGATTTGCCCTCATCAGGGTCATACTTTCGCAGTTTTAACATACATGTTGACCTAATCGAGGGTTTTTTCTGCTTTGGATCAAGTAGTAAAGTGGTACCACACTGAAACAGTCGTTTAAACCTGGTTTCGATCAATATTTTTGAGGATAACGCATGTTAGGTCTAGGTTAGGCCTGGGATTTTCATTCATCAGACTCATACTTTCGCATTCTTCACATACTTGTTGAACGGATCCTGGGTTTTTTCTGGTTTGGATCCCGTAGTAATGTGGTACCACACTGAAGCATTCAATTAAACCTGGTCTTGATAGATATTTTAGAGGATAACGCATGTTAGGCCTGGGTAAGGTCTAGGATTTGCCATCATCAGGCTCATACTTTCGCATATTTCTAACACTTCATGGCTAGTTCCTGGGCTTTTTCTGGATTGGATCATGTAGTAATGTGGTACCACACTGAAACAGTCCATTAAACCTGGTTTCGAACAATATTCTTGAGGATAACGCATGTTAGGTCTAGGTTAGGCCTGGGGTTTGCCCCCATCAGACTCATACTTTCGCATTCTTCACATACTTGTTGAACGGATCCTGGGTTTTTTCTGGTTTGGATCCCGTAGTAATGTGGTACCACACTGAAACATTCAATTAAACCTGGTCTTGATAAATATTTTTGAGGATAACGCATGTTAGGTCTGGGCTAGGTCTAGGATTTGCCCTCATCAGGCTCGTACTTTCGCATATTTCTCATACTTGATGGTCAGATTGTGGGCTTTTTCTGGTTTGGATCACGTAGTAATGTGGTACCACACTGAAGCAGTCGATAAAAACCAGGTTTCGATCAATGTTTTAGAGGATAACGCAAGTTATGTCTGGTATAGGTCTAGGATTTGCCATCATCAGGCTCATACTTTCGCATATTTCTAATACTTCATGGCTAGATCCTGGGCTATTTCTGGATTGGATCACGTAGTAATGTGGTACCACACTGAAACAGTGCATTAAACCTGGTTTCGATCAATATTTTTGAGGATAACGCATGTTAGGTCTAGGTTAAGTCTGGGATTTGCTCTCATCATGCTCGTACTATCGCATATTTCTCATACTTGATGGTCAGATTGTGGGCTTTTTCTGGTTTGGATCACGTAGTAATGTGGTACCACACTGAAACAGTCGATTAAACCTGGTTTCGATCAATATTTTAGAGGATAACGCAAGTTATGTCTGGTATAGGTCTGGGATTTGCCCTCATCAGGCTCATTGTTTCGCATATTTCTCTAACTTCATGGCTAGATCCTGAGCTTTGTCTGGATTCGATCACGTAGTAATGTGGTACCACACTGAAACAGTCCATTAAACCTGGTTTCGATCAATATTTTAGAGGATAACGCAAGTTATGTCTGGGATAGGTCTGGGATTTGCCCTCATCAGGCTCATACTTTCGCGTTTTTCACATACTTGTTGAACAGATCCTGGGTTTTTTCTGGTTTGGATCGCGTAGTAATGTGGTACCACATTGAAACAGTCCATTAAACCTGGTTTCGATCAATATTTTAGAGGATAAGGCAAGTTATGTCTGGTATAGGTCTGGGATTTGCCCTCATCAGGCTCATACTTTGGCATATTTCTAATACTTCATGGCTAGATCCTGGGCTATTTCTGGATTGGATCACGTAGTAATGTGGTACCACACTAAAACAGTCCATTAAACCTGGTTTCGATCAATATTTTTGAGGATAACGCATGTTAGGTCTAGGTTAGGTCTGGGATTTGCTCTCATCAGGCTCGTACTTTCGCATATTTCTCATACTTGATGGCCAGATTGTGGGCTTTTTCTGGTTTGGATCACGTAGTAATGTGGTACCACACTGAAACAGTCCATTAAACCTGGTTTCGATCAATATTTTAGAGGATAACGCAAGTTATGTCTGGGATAGGTCTGGGATTTGCCCTCATCAGGCTCATACTTTCGCGTTTTTCACATACTTGTTGAACAGATCCTGGGTTTTTTCTGGTTTGGATCGCGTAGTAATGTGGTACCACACTGAAACAGTCCAGTAAACCTGGTTTCGATCAATATTTTAGAGGAAAACGCAAGTTATGTCTGGGATAGGTCTGGGATTTGCCCTCATCAGGCTCATACTTTGGCATATTTCTAATACTTCATGGCTAGATCCTGGGCTATTTCTGGATTGGATCACGTAGTAATGTGGTACCACACTGAAACAGTCCATTAAACCTGGTTTCGCTCAATATTTTTGAGGATAACGCATGTTAGGTCTAGGTTAGGCCTGGGATTATCACTCATCAGACTCATACTTTCGCATTCTTCACATACTTGTTGAACAGATCCTGGGTTTTTTCTGGTTTGGATCACGAAGTAATGTGGTACCAGACTGAAACATTCAATTAAACCTGGTCTTGATATATATTTTAGAGGATAACGCATGTTAGATCTGGGTAAGGTCTAGGATTTGCCATCATCAGGCTCATAATTTCGCATATTTCTCATACTTCATGGCTAGATCCTGGGCTTTGTCTGGATTGGATCACGTAGTATTGTGGTACCACACTGAAACACTAAATTAAACCTGGTTTCGATCAATATTTTAGAGGATAACGCATGTTAGGTCTAGGTTAGGTCTGGGATTTGCTCTCATCAGGCTCGTACTTTCGCATATTTCTCATACTTGATTGCCAGATCGTGGGCTTTTTCTGGTTTGGATCACGTAGTAATGTGGTACCACACTGAAACAGTCGATTAAACCTGGTTTCGATCCATATTTTTGTGGATAACGCATGTTACGTCTAGGTTAGGTCTGGGATTTGCCGTCATCAGGGTCATACGTTCGCATTTTTCACATACTTGTTGAACAGATCCTGGGTTTTTTTCTGGTTTGGATCACGTAGTAATGTGGTACCACATTGAAACAGTCGATTAAACCTGGTTTCGATCAATATTTTAGAGGATAACGCAAGTTTGGTCTGGGATAGGTCTGGGATTTGCCCTCATCAGGCTCATACTTTGGCATATTTCTAATACTTCATGGCTAGATCCTGGGCTATTTCTGGATTGGATCACGTAGTAATGTGGTACCACACTGAAACAGTCCATTAAACCTGGTTTCGCTCAATATTTTTGAGGATAACGCATGTTAGGTCTAGGTTAGGCCTGGGATTATCACTCATCAGACTCATACTTTCGCATTCTTCACATACTTGTTGAACAGATCCTGGGTTTTTTCTGGTTTGGATCACGAAGTAATGTGGTACCAGACTGAAACATTCAATTAAACCTGGTCTTGATATATATTTTAGAGGATAACGCATGTTAGATCTGGGTAAGGTCTAGGATTTGCCATCATCAGGCTCATAATTTCGCATATTTCTCATACTTCATGGCTAGATCCTGGGCTTTGTCTGGATTGGATCACGTAGTATTGTGGTACCACACTGAAACACTAAATTAAACCTGGTTTCGATCAATATTTTAGAGGATAACGCATGTTAGGTCTAGGTTAGGTCTGGGATTTGCTCTCATCAGGCTCGTACTTTCGCATATTTCTCATACTTGATTGCCAGATCGTGGGCTTTTTCTGGTTTGGATCACGTAGTAATGTGGTACCACACTGAAACAGTCGATTAAACCTGGTTTCGATCAATATTTTATAGGATAGCGCATGTTAGGTCTGGGATAGGTCTGGGATTTGCCCTTATCAGGCTCATACTTTGGCATATTTCTAATACTTCATGGCTAGATCCTGGGCTATTTCTGGATTGGATCACGTAGTAATGTGGTACCACACTGAAACAGTCCATTAAACCTGGTTTCGATCAATATTTTATAGGATAGCGCATGTTAGGTCTGGGATAGGTCTGGGATTTGCCCTTATCAGGCTCATACTTTGGCATATTTCTAATACTTCATGGCTAGATCCTGGGCTATTTCTGGATTGGATCACGTAGTAATGTGGTACCACACTGAAACAGTCCATTAAACCTGGTTTCGATCAATATTTTTGGGGATAACGCATGTTAGGTCTAGGTTAGGTCTGGAATTTGCTCTCATCAGGCTCATACTTTGGCATATTTCTAATACTTCATGGCTAGATCCTGGGCTATTACTGGATTGGATCACGTAGTAATGTGGTACCACACTGAAACAGTCCATTAAACCTGGTTTCGATCAATATTTTAGAGGATAACGCATGTTAGGTCTAGGTTAGGCCTGGGATATGCCCTCATCAGTGTCATACTTTCGCCGTTTTAACATACATGTTGACCTGATCGAGGGTTTTTTCTGCTTTGTATCACGTAGTAAAGTGGTACCACACTGAAACAGTCAATTAAACCTGGTTTGAATCAATATTTTAGAGGACAACGCATGTTAGGTCTAGGTTAGGCCTGGGATTTGCCCTCATCAGGCTCATACTTTCGCAGTTTTAATATACATGTTGACCTAATCGAGGGTTTTTTCTGCTTTGGACCACGTAGTAAAGTGGTACCACACTAAAACAGTCAATTAAACGTGGTTTCGATCAATATTTTAGAGGACAACGCATGTTAGGTCTAGGTTAGGCCTGGGATTTGCCCTCATCAGGGTCATACTTTCACAGTTTTAACATACATGTTGACCTGATCGAGGGTTTTTTCTGCTTTGGATCACGTAGTAAAGTGGTACCACACTGAAACAGTCAATTAAACCTGGTTTGAATCAATATTTTAGAGGACAACGCATGTTAGGTCTAGGTTAGGCCTGGGATTTGCCCTCATCAGTGTCATACTTTCGCAGTTTTAATATACATGTTGACCTAATCGAGGGTTTTTTCTGCTTTGGACCACGTAGTAAAGTGGTACCACACTAAAACAGTCAATTAAACGTGGTTTCGATCAATATTTTATAGGATAGCGCATGTTAGGTCTGGGATAGGTCTGGGAATTGCCCTTATCAGGCTCATACTTTGGCATATTTCTAATACTTCATGGCTAGATCCTGGGCTATTTCTGGATTGGATCACGTAGTAATGTGGTACCACACTGAAACAGTCCATTAAACCTGGTTTCGATCAATATTTTATAGGATAGCGCATGTTAGGTCTGGGATAGGTCTGGGATTTGCCCTTATCAGGCTCATACTTTGGCATATTTCTAATACTTCATGGCTAGATCCTGGGCTATTTCTGGATTGGATCACGTAGTAATGTGGTACCACACTGAAACAGTCCATTAAACCTGGTTTCGATCAATATTTTTGGGGATAACGCATGTTAGGTCTAGGTTAGGTCTGGGATTTGCTCTCATCATGCTCGTACTATCGCATATTTCTCATACTTGATGGTCAGATTGTGGGCTTTTTCTGGTTTGGATCACGTAGTAATGTGGTACCACACTGAAACAGTCGATTAAACCTGGTTTCGATCAATATTTTAGAGGATAACGCAAGTTATGTCTGGTATAGGTCTGGGATTTGCCCTCATCAGGCTCATTGTTTCGCATATTTCTCTAACTTCATGGCTAGATCCTGAGCTTTGTCTGGATTGGATCACGTAGTAATGTGGTACCACACTGAAACAGTCCATTAAACCTGGTTTCGATCAATATTTTAGAGGATAACGCAAGTTATGTCTGGGATAGGTCTGGGATTTGCCCTCATCAGGCTCATACTTTCGCGTTTTTCACATACTTGTTGAACAGATCCTGGGTTTTTTCTGGTTTGGATCGCGTAGTAATGTGGTACCACATTGAAACAGTCCATTAAACCTGGTTTCGATCAATATTTTAGAGGATAAGGCAAGTTATGTCTGGTATAGGTCTGGGATTTGCCCTCATCAGGCTCATACTTTGGCATATTTCTAATACTTCATGGCTAGATCCTGGGCTATTTCTGGATTGGATCACGTAGTAATGTGGTACCACACTAAAACAGTCCATTAAACCTGGTTTCGATCAATATTTTTGAGGATAACGCATGTTAGGTCTAGGTTAGGTCTGGGATTTGCTCTCATCAGGCTCGTACTTTCGCATATTTCTCATACTTGATGGCCAGATTGTGGGCTTTTTCTGGTTTGGATCACGTAGTAATGTGGTACCACACTGAAACAGTCCATTAAACCTGGTTTCGATCAATATTTTAGAGGATAACGCAAGTTATGTCTGGGATAGGTCTGGGATTTGCCCTCATCAGGCTCATACTTTCGCGTTTTTCACATACTTGTTGAACAGATCCTGGGTTTTTTCTGGTTTGGATCGCGTAGTAATGTGGTACCACACTGAAACAGTCCAGTAAACCTGGTTTCGATCAATATTTTAGAGGAAAACGCAAGTTATGTCTGGGATAGGTCTGGGATTTGCCCTCATCAGGCTCATACTTTGGCATATTTCTAATACTTCATGGCTAGATCCTGGGCTATTTCTGGATTGGATCACGTAGTAATGTGGTACCACACTGAAACAGTCCATTAAACCTGGTTTCGCTCAATATTTTTGAGGATAACGCATGTTAGGTCTAGGTTAGGCCTGGGATTATCACTCATCAGACTCATACTTTCGCATTCTTCACATACTTGTTGAACAGATCCTGGGTTTTTTCTGGTTTGGATCACGAAGTAATGTGGTACCAGACTGAAACATTCAATTAAACCTGGTCTTGATATATATTTTAGAGGATAACGCATGTTAGATCTGGGTAAGGTCTAGGATTTGCCATCATCAGGCTCATAATTTCGCATATTTCTCATACTTCATGGCTAGATCCTGGGCTTTGTCTGGATTGGATCACGTAGTATTGTGGTACCACACTGAAACACTAAATTAAACCTGGTTTCGATCAATATTTTAGAGGATAACGCATGTTAGGTCTAGGTTAGGTCTGGGATTTGCTCTCATCAGGCTCGTACTTTCGCATATTTCTCATACTTGATTGCCAGATCGTGGGCTTTTTCTGGTTTGGATCACGTAGTAATGTGGTACCACACTGAAACAGTCGATTAAACCTGGTTTCGATCCATATTTTTGTGGATAACGCATGTTACGTCTAGGTTAGGTCTGGGATTTGCCCTCATCAGGGTCATACTTTCGCATTTTTCACATACTTGTTGAACAGATCCTGGGTTTTTTTCTGGTTTGGATCACGTAGTAATGTGGTACCACATTGAAACAGTCGATTAAACCTGGTTTCGATCAATATTTTAGAGGATAACGCAAGTTTGGTCTGGGATAGGTCTGGGATTTGCCCTCATCAGGCTCATACTTTGGCATATTTCTAATACTTCATGGCTAGATCCTGGGCTATTTCTGGATTGGATCACGTAGTAATGTGGTACCACACTGAAACAGTCCATTAAACCTGGTTTCGCTCAATATTTTTGAGGATAACGCATGTTAGGTCTAGGTTAGGCCTGGGATTATCACTCATCAGACTCATACTTTCGCATTCTTCACATACTTGTTGAACAGATCCTGGGTTTTTTCTGGTTTGGATCACGAAGTAATGTGGTACCAGACTGAAACATTCAATTAAACCTGGTCTTGATATATATTTTAGAGGATAACGCATGTTAGATCTGGGTAAGGTCTAGGATTTGCCATCATCAGGCTCATAATTTCGCATATTTCTCATACTTCATGGCTAGATCCTGGGCTTTGTCTGGATTGGATCACGTAGTATTGTGGTACCACACTGAAACACTAAATTAAACCTGGTTTCGATCAATATTTTAGAGGATAACGCATGTTAGGTCTAGGTTAGGTCTGGGATTTGCTCTCATCAGGCTCGTACTTTCGCATATTTCTCATACTTGATTGCCAGATCGTGGGCTTTTTCTGGTTTGGATCACGTAGTAATGTGGTACCACACTGAAACAGTCGATTAAACCTGGTTTCGATCCATATTTTTGTGGATAACGCATGTTACGTCTAGGTTAGGTCTGGGATTTGCCCTCATCAGGGTCATACTTTCGCATTTTTCACATACTTGTTGAACAGATCCTGGGTTTTTTTCTGGTTTGGATCACGTAGTAATGTGGTACCACATTGAAACAGTCGATTAAACCTGGTTTCGATCAATATTTTAGAGGATAACGCAAGTTTGGTCTGGGATAGGTCTGGGATTTGCCCTCATCAGGCTCATACTTTGGCATATTTCTAATACTTCATGGCTAGATCCTGGGCTATTTCTGGATTGGATCACGTAGTAATGTGGTACCACACTGAAACAGTCCATTAAACCTGGTTTCGCTCAATATTTTTGAGGATAACGCATGTTAGGTCTAGGTTAGGCCTGGGATTATCACTCATCAGACTCATACTTTCGCATTCTTCACATACTTGTTGAACAGATCCTGGGTTTTTTCTGGTTTGGATCACGAAGTAATGTGGTACCAGACTGAAACATTCAATTAAACCTGGTCTTGATATATATTTTAGAGGATAACGCATGTTAGATCTGGGTAAGGTCTAGGATTTGCCATCATCAGGCTCATAATTTCGCATATTTCTCATACTTCATGGCTAGATCCTGGGCTTTGTCTGGATTGGATCACGTAGTATTGTGGTACCACACTGAAACACTAAATTAAACCTGGTTTCGATCAATATTTTAGAGGATAACGCATGTTAGGTCTAGGTTAGGTCTGGGATTTGCTCTCATCAGGCTCGTACTTTCGCATATTTCTCATACTTGATTGCCAGATCGTGGGCTTTTTCTGGTTTGGATCACGTAGTAATGTGGTACCACACTGAAACAGTCGATTAAACCTGGTTTCGATCAATATTTTATAGGATAGCGCATGTTAGGTCTGGGATAGGTCTGGGATTTGCCCTTATCAGGCTCATACTTTGGCCTATTTCTAATACTTCATGGCTAGATCCTGGGCTATTTCTGGATTGGATCACGTAGTAATGTGGTACCACACTGAAACAGTCCATTAAACCTGGTTTCGATCAATATTTTATAGGATAGCGCATGTTAGGTCTGGGATAGGTCTGGGATTTGCCCTTATCAGGCTCATACTTTGGCATATTTCTAATACTTCATGGCTAGATCCTGGGCTATTTCTGGATTGGATCACGTAGTAATGTGGTACCACACTGAAACAGTCCATTAAACCTGGTTTCGATCAATATTTTTGGGGATAACGCATGTTAGGTCTAGGTTAGGTCTGGAATTTGCTCTCATCAGGCTCATACTTTGGCATATTTCTAATACTTCATGGCTAGATCCTGGGCTATTACTGGATTGGATCACGTAGTAATGTGGTACCACACTGAAACAGTCCATTAAACCTGGTTTCGATCAATATTTTAGAGGATAACGCATGTTAGGTCTAGGTTAGGCCTGGGATATGCCCTCATCAGTGTCATACTTTCGCCGTTTTAACATACATGTTGACCTGATCGAGGGTTTTTTCTGCTTTGTATCACGTAGTAAAGTGGTACCACACTGAAACAGTCAATTAAACCTGGTTTGAATCAATATTTTAGAGGACAACGCATGTTAGGTCTAGGTTAGGCCTGGGATTTGCCCTCGTCAGTGTCATACTTTCGCAGTTTTAATATACATGTTGACCTAATCGAGGGTTTTTTCTGCTTTGGACCACGTAGTAAAGTGGTACCACACTAAAACAGTCAATTAAACGTGGTTTCGATCAATATTTTAGAGGACAACGCATGTTAGGTCTAGGTTAGGCCTGGGATTTGCCCTCATCAGGGTCATACTTTCACAGTTTTAACATACATGTTGACCTGATCGAGGGTTTTTTCTGCTTTGGATCACGTAGTAAAGTGGTACCACACTGAAACAGTCAATTAAACCTGGTTTGAATCAATATTTTAGAGGACAACGCATGTTAGGTCTAGGTTAGGCCTGGGATTTGCCCTCATCAGTGTCATACTTTCGCAGTTTTAATATACATGTTGACCTAATCGAGGGTTTTTTCTGCTTTGGACCACGTAGTAAAGTGGTACCACACTAAAACAGTCAATTAAACGTGGTTTCGATCAATATTTTAGAGGACAACGCAAGTTAGGTCTGGGATAGGTCTGGGATTTGCCCTCATCAGACTCATACTTACGCATACTTCACATACTTGTTAAACAGATCCTGGGTTTTTTTCTGGTTTGGATCACGTAGTAATGTGGTACCACACTGAAACAGTCGATTAAACCTGGTTTCGATCAATAATTTTGAGGATAACGTATGTTAGGTCTAGGTTAGGCCTGGGATTATCACTCATCAGACTCATACTTTCGCATTCTTCACATACTTGTTGAACGGATCCTGGGTTTTTTCTGGTTTGGATCACGTAGTAATGTGGTACCAGACTGAAACATTCAATTAAACCTGGTCTTGATATTTATTTTAGAGGATAACGCATGTTAGGTCTGGGTAAGGTCTAGGATTTGCCATCATCAGGCTCATAATTTCGCATACTTCTCATACTTCATGGCTAGATCCTGGGCTTTGTCTGGATTGGATCACGTAGTATTGTGGTACCACACTGAAACACAAAATTAAACCTGGTTTCGATCAATATTTTAGAGGATAACGCAAGTTTGGTCTGGGATAGGTGTGGGATTTGCCCTCATCAGGGACATATTTTCGCATTTTTCACATACTTGTAGAACAGATCCCTGGCTTTTTCAGGTTTGGATCACGTAGTAATGTGGTACCACACTGAAACAGTCGATTAAACCTGGTTTCGATCCATATTTTAGAGGATAACGCAAGTTATGTCTGGGATAGGTCTGGGATTTGCCCTCATCAGGCTCATACTTTCGCGTTTTTCACATACTTGTTGAACAGATCCTGGGTTTTTTCTGGTATGGATCAGGTTGTAATGTGGTACCACACTGAAACAGTCCATTAAACCTGGTTTCGATCAATATTTTATAGGATAGCGCATGTTAGGTCTGGGATAGGTCTGGGATTTGCCCTCATCAGGCTCATACTTTCGCATTTTTCACATACTTGTTGAACAGATCCTGGGTTTTTTCTGGTTTGGATCACGGAGTAATGTGGTGCCACACTGAAACAGTCCATTAAACCAGGTTTCGATCAATATTTTAGAGGATAACGCATATTATGTCTAGGTTAGGCCTGGGATTTGCCCTCATCAGACTCATACTTTCGCATTCTTCACATACTTGTTGAACAGATCCTGGGTTTTTTCTGGATTGGATCAGGTAGTAATGTGGTACCACAATGAAACAGTCGATTAAACCTGGTTTCGATCTATATTTTAGAGGATAACGCAAGTTATGTCTGGGATAGGTCTGGGATTTGCCCTCATCAGGCTCATACTTTCGCGTTTTTCACATACTTGTTGAACAGATCCTGGGTTTTTTCTGGTTTGGATCAGGTAGTAATGTGGTACCACACTGAAACAGTCGATTAAACCTGGTTTCGATCAATATTTTAGAGGATAACGCAAGTTAGGTCTGGGGTAGGCCTGGGATTTGCCCACATCAGGATCATACTTTCGCATTTTTCACACACTTGTTGAACAGATCCTGGGTTTTTTCTGGTTTGGATCACGCAGTAATGTGGTACCACACTGAAACAGTCGATTAAACCTGGTTTCGATCAATATTTTTGAGGATAACGCGTGTTAGGTCTGGGTTACGTCTAGGATTTGCCCTAATCAGGCCCATAATATCGCATATTTCTCATACTTCATGGCTAGATACTGGGCTTTTTCTGGATCGGGTCACGTAGTAATGTGATACCACACTGAAGCAGTCGATTAAACCTGGTGTCGATCAATATTTTTGAGGATGACGCATGTTAGGTCTTGGTTAGGCCTGGGATTTTCCCTCATGAGACACATACTTGTTGAACGGATCCTGGGTTTTTTCTGGTTTGGATCACGTAGTAATGTGGTACCACACCGAAACAGTCGATTGAACCTGGTGTCGATCAATATTTTATAGGATAACGCATGTTTGGTCTTGGATAGGTCTGGGACTTGCCCTCATCAGGCTCATACTTTCGCGTTTGTCACATACTTGTTGAACAGATCCTGGGTTTTCTCTGGATTGGATCAGGTAGTAATGTGGTACCACACTGAAACAGTCGATTAAACCTGGTTTCGATCAATATTTTAGAGGATAACGCAAGGTATGTCTGGGATAGATCTGGGGATTTGCCCTCATCAGGCTCATACTTTCGCGTTTTTCACATTCTTGTTGAACAGATCCTGGGTTTTTTCTGGTTTGGATCACGCAGTAATGTGGTACCACACTGAAACAGTCCATTAAACCTGGTTTCGATCAATATTTTAGAGGATAACGCAAGTTAGGTCTGGGATAGGTGTGGGATTTGCCCTCATCAGGGTCATATTTTCGCATTTTTCACATACTTGTATAACGGATCCCATGCTTTTTCTGGTTTTGGATCACGTAGTAATGTGGTACCACACGGAAACAGTCCATTAAATGTGATTTCGATCAATATTTTAGATGTTAACGCAAGTTATGTCTGGGATAGGTCTGGGATTTGCCCTCGTCAGGCTCATAGTTTCGCGTTTCTTACATACTTGTAGAACAGATCCTGGGTTTTTTCTGGTTTGGATCCCGTAGTAATGTGGTACCACACTGAAACAGTCCATTAAACCTGGTTTCGATCAATATTTTATAGGATAACGCATGTTAGGTCTGGGATAGGTCTGGGATTTGCCCTCATCAGACACATACTTTCGCATTTTTCACATACTTGTTGATCAGATCCTGGGTTTTTTCTGGTTTGGATCCCGTAGTAATGTGGTACCACTCCGAAACAGTCCACTAAACCTGGTTTCGATCAATATTTTAGAGGATAACGCATGTTATGTCTAGGTTAGTCCTGGGATTTGCCCGTATCAGGGTCATATTTTCGCATTCTCCACATACTTGTTGAACAGATCCTGGGTTTTTTCTAGTTTGGATCACGTAGTATTGTGGTACCACACTGAAACAGTCCATTAAACCAGGTTTCGATCAATATTTTAGAGAATAACGCATGTTAGGTCTTGGTTAGGTCTGGGATTTGCTCACATCAGCCTCGAATTTTCGCATATTTCTCATAGTTGATGGCCAGATTCTGGGCTTTATCTGGTTTGGATCACGTAGTAATGTGGTACCACACTGAAACAGTCCATTAAACCTGGTTTCGATCAATATTTTAGAGGATAACGCAAGTTAGGTCTGGGATAGGTGTGGGATTTGCCCTCATCAGGGTCATATTTTCGCATTTTTCACATACTTGTAGAACGGATGCCATGCTTTTTCTGGTTTTGGATCACGTAGTAATGTGGTACCACACTGAAACAGTCCATTAAACGAGATTTCGATCAATATTTTAGATGTTAACGCAAGTTATGTCTGGGATAGGTCTGGGATTTGCCCTCGTCAGGCTCATAGTTTCGCGTTTCTTACATACTTGTAGAACAGATCCTGGGTTTTTTCTGGTTTGGATCCCGTAGTAATGTGGTACCACACTGAAACAATCCACTCAACCTGGTTTCGATCAATATTTTAGAGGATAACGCATGTTATGTCTATGTTAGATCTGGGACTTGCCCTCATCATGTTCATATTTTCGCGTTCTTCACATACTTGTTGAACAGATCCTGAGTTTTTTCAGGTTTGGATCACGTAGTAATGTGGTACCACACTGAAACACTCAATTAAACCTGGTTGCGATCAATATTTTAGAGAATAACGCTTGTTAGATCTTGGTTAGGTTTGAGATTTGCTCTCATCAGGCTCGTACTTTCGCATATTTCTCATAGTTCATGGCCAGATTCTGGGCTTTTTCTGGATTGGGTCAGGTAGTAATATGGTACCACACTGAAACAGTCCATTAAACCTGGTTTCGATCAATATTTTAGAGGACAACGCAAGTTAGGTCTGGGATAGGTCTGGGATTTGCCCTGATCAGGCTCGTACTTTCGCATATTTCTCATACTCGGTGGCCAGATTCTGGGCTTTTTCTGGTTTGGATCCCGTAGTATTGTGGTACCACACTGAAACATTCAATTAAACCTGGTCTTGATAAATATTTTAGAGGATAACGCATGTTAGGTCTGGGTTAGGTCTAGGATTTGCCCTCATCAGGGTCATATTTTCGCATTCTTCACATACTTGTTGAACGGATCCTGGATTTTTTGTGGTTTGGATCACGTAGTAATGAGGTACCACACTGAAACAGTCCATTAAACCTGGTTTCGATCAATATTTTAGAGGATAACGCAAGTTATGTCTGGGATAGGTCCGGGATTTGCCCTCATCAGGTTCATATTTTCGCGTTCTTCACATACTTGTTGAACAGTTCCTGGGTATTTTTCTGGTTTGGATCACGTAGTAATGTGGTACCACACTGAAACAGTCCATTAAACCTGGTTTCGATCAATATTTTAGAGGACAACGCAAGTTAGGTCTGGGATAGGTCTGGGATTTGTCCTGATCAGGCTCGTACTTTCGCATATTTCTCATACTCGGTGGCCAGATTCTTGGCTTTTTCTGGTTTGGATCCCGTAGTATTGTGGTACCACACTGAAACATTCAATTAAACCTGGTCTTGATAAATATTTTAGAGGATAACTCCTGTTAGGTCTAGGTTAGGTCTGGGATTTGCCCTCATCAGGTTCATATTTTCGCGTTCTTCACATACTTGTTGAACAGATCCTGGGTATTTTTCTGGTTTGGATCACGTAGTAATGTGGTACCACAATGAAACAGTCGATTAAACCTGGTTTCGATCAATATTTTAGAGGATAACACATGTTATGTCTAGGTTAGGCCTGGTATTTGCCCTCATCAGACTCATACATACGCGTTCTTCACATACTTGTTGAACAGATCCTGGGTATTTTTCTGGTTTGGATCACGTAGTAATGTGGTACCACACTGAAACAGTCCATTAAACCTGGTTTCGATCAATATTTTAGAGGACAACGCAAGTTAGGTCTGGGATAGGTCTGGGATTTGTCCTGATCAGGCTCGTACTTTCGCATATTTCTCATACTCGGTGGCCAGATTCTGGGCTTTTTCTGGATTGGATCCCGTAGTATTGAGGTACCACACTGAAACATTCAATTAAACCTGGTCTTGATAAATATTTTAGAGGATAACTCATGTTAGGTCTAGGTTAGTTCTGGGATTTGCCCTCATCAGGTTCATATTTTCGCGTTCTTCACATACTTGTTGAACAGATCCTGGGTATTTTTCTGGTTTGGATCACGTAGTAACGTGGTACCACACTGAAACAGACCATTAAACCTGGATTCGATCAATATTTTAGAGAATAATTCATGTTAGGTCTAGGTTAGAACTGGGATTTGCCCTCATCATGTTCATATTGTCGCGTTCTTCACATACTTGTTGAACAGATTCTGGGTATTTTTCTGGTTTGGATCACGTAGTAATGTGGTAGCACCCTGAAACAGACCATTAAACCTGGTTTCGATTAATATTTTAGAGAATAATTCATGTTAGGTCTATGTTAGATCTGGGATTTGCCCTCATCATGTTCATATTTTCGCGTTCTTCACATACTTGTTGAACAGATCCTGGGTTTTTTCAGGTTTGGATCACGTAGTAATGTGGTACCACACTGAAACATTCAATTAAACCTGGTCTTGATAAATATTTTAGAGGATAACGCATGTTAGGTCTGGGTTAGGTCTAGGATTTGCCCTCATCAGGGTCATATTTTCGCATTCTTCACATACTTGTTGAACGGATCCTGGGTTTTTTGTGGTTTGGATCACGTAGTAATGAGGTACCACACTGAAACAGTCCATTAAACCTGGTTGCGATCAATATTTTAGAGAATAACGCTTGTTAGATCTTGGTTAGGTTTGAGATTTGCTCTCATCAGGCTCGTACTTTCGCATATTTCTCATAGTTCATGGCCAGATTCTGGGCTTTTTCTGGATTGGGTCAGGTAGTAATGTGGTACCACACTGAAACAGTCCATTAAACCTGGTTTCGATCAATATTTTAGAGGACAACGCAAGTTAGGTCTGGGATAGGTCTGGGATTTGCCCTGATCAGGCTCGTACTTTCGCATATTTCTCATACTCGGTGGCCAGATTCTGGGCTTTTTCTGGCTTGGATCCCGTAGTATTGTGGTACCACACTGAAACATTCAATTAAACCTGGTCTTGATAAATATTTTAGAGGATAACGCATGTTAGGTCTGGGTTAGGTCTAGGATTTGCCCTCATCAGGGTCATATTTTCGCATTCTTCACATACTTGTTGAACGGATCCTGGGTTTTCTGTGGTTTGGATCACGTAGTAATGAGGTACCACACTGAAACAGTCCATTAAACCTGGTTTCGATCAATATTTTAGAGGATAACGCAAGTTATGTCTGGGATAGGTCTGGGATTTGCCCTCCTCAGGTTCATATTTTCGCGTTCTTCACATACTTGTTGAACAGATCCTGGGTATTTTTCTGGTTTGGATCACGTAGTAATGTGGTACCACACTGAAACAGACCATTAAACCTGGTTTCGATCAATATTTTAGAGAATAATTCATGTTAGGTCTAGGTTAGATCTGGGATTTGCCCTCATCAGGTTCATATTTTCGCGTTCTTCACATACTTGTTGAACAGATCCTGGGTATTTTTCTGGTTTGGATCACGTAGTAATGTGGTACCACACTGAAACAGTCCATTAAACCTGGTTTCGATCAATATTTTAGAGGACAACGCAAGTTAGGTCTGGGATAGGTCTGGGATTTGCCCTGATCAGGCTCGTACTTTCGCATATTTCTCATACTCGGTGGCCAGATTCTGGGCTTTTTCTGGTTTGGATCCCGTAGTGTTGTGGTACCACACTGAAACATTCAATTAAACCTGGTCTTAATAAATATTTTAGAGGATAACGCATGTTAGGCCTGGGTTAGGTCTAGGATTTGCCCTCATCAGGGTCATATTTTCGCATTCTTCACATACTTGTTGAACGGATCCTGAGTTTTTTTTGGTTTGGATCACGTACTAATGAGGTACCACACTGAAACAGTCCATTAAACCTGGTTGCGATCAATATTTTAGAGAATAACGCTTGTTAGATCTTGGTTAGGTCTGAGATTTGCTCTCATCAGGCTCGTACTTTCGCATATTTCTCATAGTTCATGGCCAGATTCTGGGCTTTTTCTGGATTGGGTCAGGTAGTAATGTGGTACCACACTGAAACAGTCCATTAAACCTGGTTTCGATCAATATTTTAGAGGACAACGCAAGTTAGGTCTGGGATAGGTCTGGGATTTGCCCTGATCAGGCTGGTACTTTCGCATATTTCTCATACTCGGTGGCCAGATTCTGGGCTTTTTCTGGTTTGGATCCCGTAGTATTGTGGTACCACACTGAAACTTTCAATTAAACCTGGTCTTGATAAATATCTTAGAGGATAACTCATGTTAGGTCTAGGTTAGGTCTGGGATTTGCCCTCATCAGGTTTATATTTTCGCGTTCTTCACATACTTGTTGAACAGATCCAGGGTATTTTTCTGGTTTGGATCACGTAGTAATGTGGTACCACACTGAAACAGACCATTAAACCTGGTTTCGATCAATATTATAGAGAATAATTCATGTTAGGTCTAGGTTAGATCTGGGATTTGCCCTCATCAGGTTCATATTTTCGCGTTCTTCACATACTTGTTGAACAGATCCTGGGTATTTTTCTGGTTTGGATCACGTAGTAATGTGGTACCACACTGAAACAGTCCATTAAACCTGGTTTCGATCAATATTTTAGAGGACAACGAAAGTTAGGTCTGGGATAGGTCTGGGATTTGTCCTGATCAGGCTCGTACTTTCGCATATTTCTCATACTTGTTGAACAGATCCTGGGTTTTTTCGGGTTTGGATCACGTAGTAATGTGGTACCACACTGAAACATTCAATTAAACCTGGTCTTGATAAATATTTTAGAGGATAACGCATGTTAGGTCTGGGTTAGGTCTAGGATTTGCCCTCATCAGGGGCATATTTTCGCATTCTTCACATACTTGTTGAACGGATCCCGGGTTTTTTGTGGTTTGGATCACGTAGTAATGAGGAACCACACTGAAACATTCAATTAAATCTGGTCTTGATAAATGTTTTAGAGGACAACGCAAGTTAGGTTTGGGATAGGTCTGGGATTTGTCCTGATCAGGCTCGTACTTTCGCATATTTCTCATACTCGGTGGCCAGATTCTGGGCTTTTTCTGGTTTGGATCCCGTAGTATTGTGGTACCACACTGAAACGTTCAATTAAACCTGGTCTTGATAAATATTTTAGAGGATAACTCATGTTAGGTCTAGGTTAGGTCTGGGATTTGCCCTCATCAGGTTCATATTTTCGCGTTCTTCACATACTTGTTGAACAGATCCTGGGTATTTTTCTGGTTTGGATCACGTAGTAATGTGGTACCACACTGAAACAGACCATTAAACCTGGTTTCGATCAATATTTTAGAGAATAATTCATGTTAGGTCTAGGTTAGATCTGGGATTTGCCCTCATCATGTTCATATTTTCGCGTTCTTCACATACTTGTTGAACAGATCCTGGGTATTTTCCTGGTTTGGATCACGTAGTAATATGGTAGCACACTGAAACAGACCATTAAACCTGGTTTCGATCAATATTTTAGAGGATAACGCATGTTAGATCTAGGTTAGGCCTCGGATTTTCCCTCATCAGACACATACTCTCGCATTCTTCACATACTTGTTGAACGGATCCTGGGTATTTTTCTGGTTTGGATCACGTAGTGATGTGGTACCACACAGAAACAGTCCATTAAACCTGGTTTCGATCAATATTTTAGAGGATAACGCATGTTAAATCTAGGCTAGGCCTGGGATTTGCCCTCATCAGACACATACTTTCGCATTTTCCACATACTTGTTGAACGGATCCTGGGTTTTTTCTGGTTCGGATCACGTAGTAATGTGGTACCACACTGAAACATTCAATTAAACCTGGTCTTGATAAGTATTTTAAAGGATAACGCATGTTAGGTCTGGGATAGGTCTGGGATTTGCCCCCATCAGGCTCACAGTTTCGCGTTTTTCACATACTTGATGGCTAGATCCAGGGCTTTTTCTGGATTGGATCACGTAGTAATGTGGTACCACACTGAAACGGTGGATTAAACCTGGTTTCGATCAATATTTTTGAGGATAACGCATGTTATGTCTAGGTTAGTCCTGGGATTTGCCCGTATCAGGGTCATATTTTCGCATTCTCCACATACTTGTTGAACAGATCCTGGGTTTTTTCTAGTTTGGATCACGTAGTATTGTGGTACCACACTGAAACAGTCCATTAAACCAGGTTTCGATCAATATTTTAGAGAATAACGCATGTTAGGTCTTGGTTAGGTCTGGGATTTGCTCACATCAGCCTCGAATTTTCGCATATTTCTCATAGTTGATGGCCAGATTCTGGGCTTTATCTGGTTTGGATCACGTAGTAATGTGGTACCACACTGAAACAGTCCATTAAACCTGGTTTCGATCAATATTTTAGAGGATAACGCAAGTTAGGTCTGGGATAGGTGTGGGATTTGCCCTCATCAGGGTCATATTTTCGCATTTTTCACATACTTGTAGAACGGATGCCATGCTTTTTCTGGTTTTGGATCACGTAGTAATGTGGTACCACACTGAAACAGTCCATTAAACGAGATTTCGATCAATATTTTAGATGTTAACGCAAGTTATGTCTGGGATAGGTCTGGGATTTGCCCTCGTCAGGCTCATAGTTTCGCGTTTCTTACATACTTGTAGAACAGATCCTGGGTTTTTTCTGGTTTGGATCCCGTAGTAATGTGGTACCACACTGAAACAATCCACTCAACCTGGTTTCGATCAATATTTTAGAGGATAACGCATGTTATGTCTATGTTAGATCTGGGATTTGCCCTCATCATGTTCATATTTTCGCGTTCTTCACATACTTGTTGAACAGATCCTGAGTTTTTTCAGGTTTGGATCACGTAGTAATGTGGTACCACACTGAAACACTCAATTAAACCTGGTTGCGATCAATATTTTAGAGAATAACGCTTGTTAGATCTGGGTTAGGTCTAGGATTTGCCCTCATCAGGGTCATACTTTCGCATATTTCTCATACTTGATGGCTAGATCCAGGGCTTTTTCTGGATTGGATCACGTAGTAATGTGGTACCACCCTGAAACAGTCAATTAAACCTGGTTTCCATCAATATTTTAGAGAACAACGCAAGTTAGGTCTGGTATAGGTCTGGGATTTGCCCTCATCAGGGTCATATTTTCGCATTCTTCACATACTTGTTGAACAGATCCTGGGTATTTTTCTGGTTTGGATCAGGCAGTAATGTGGTACCACACTGAAAAAGTCGATTAAACCTGGTTTCGATAAATATTTTTGAGGATAACTCATGTTAGGTCTAGGTTAGGCCTGGGATTTGCCCTCATCAGGGTCATATTTTCGCGTTGTTCACATACTTGTTGAACAGATCCTGGGTATTTTTCTGGTTTGGATCAGGTAGTAATGTGGTACCACACTGAAACAGTCGATTAAACCTGGTTTCGATAAATATATTTGAGGATAACTCATGTTAGGTCTAGGTTAGGCCTGGGATTTTCCTTCATCAGACACATGCTCTCGCATTCTTCACATACTTGTTGAACGGATCATGTGTTTTTTCTGGTTTGGATCGCGTAGTAGTGTGGTAGCACACTGAAACAGTCCATTAAACCTGGTTTCGATCAATATTTTAGAGGATAACGCATGTTCTGCCTAGGTTAGGCCTGGATTTGCCCCCGATCAGACACATACTTTCGCATTTTCCACATACTTGTTGAACAGATCCTGGGTCTTTTGTGGTTTGGATCACGTAGTGATGTGGTACCACACAGAAACAGTCCATTAAACCTGGTTTCGATCAATATTTTAGAGGATAACGCATGTTAAATCTAGGCTAGGCCTGGGATTTGCCCTCATCAGACACATACTTTCGCATTTTCCACATACTTGTTGAACGGATCCTGGGTTTTTTCTGGTTTGGATCACGTAGTAATGTGGTACCACACTGAAACATTCAATTAAACCTGGTCTTGATAAGTATTTTAAAGGATAACGCATGTTAGGTCTGGGATAGGTCTGGGATTTGCCCCCATCAGGCTCATAGTTTCGCGTTTTTCACATACTTGATGGCTAGATCCAGGGCTTTTTCTGGATTGGATCACGTAGTAATGTGGTACCACACTGAAACGGTGGATTAAACCTGGTTTCGATCAATATTTTTGAGGATAACGCATGTTAGGTCTGGGTTAGGTCTAGGATTTGCCCTCATCAGGGTCATACTTTCGCATATTTCTCATACTTGATGGCTAGATCCAGGGCTTTTTCTGGATTGGATCACGTAGTAATGTGGTACCACCCTGAAACAGTCAATTAAACCTGGTTTCCATCAATATTTTAGAGAACAACGCAAGTTAGGTCTGGTATAGGTCTGGGATTTGCCCCCATCAGGTTCATATTTTCGCGTTCTTCACATACTTGTTGAACAGATCCTGAGTTTTTTCAGGTTTGGATCACGTAGTAATGTGGTACCACACTGAAACACTCAATTAAACCTGGTTGCGATCAATATTTTAGAGAATAACGCTTGTTAGATCTTGGTTAGGTTTGAGATTTGCTCTCATCAGGCTCGTACTTTCGCATATTTCTCATAGTTCATGGCCAGATTCTGGGCTTTTTCTGGATTGGGTCAGGTAGTAATATGGTACCACACTGAAACAGTCCATTAAACCTGGTTTCGATCAATATTTTAGAGGACAACGCAAGTTAGGTCTGGGATAGGTCTGGGATTTGCCCTGATCAGGCTCGTACTTTCGCATATTTCTCATACTCGGTGGCCAGATTCTGGGCTTTTTCTGGTTTGGATCCCGTAGTATTGTGGTACCACACTGAAACATTCAATTAAACCTGGTCTTGATAAATATTTTAGAGGATAACTCATGTTAGGTCTAGGTTAGGTCTGGGATTTGCCCTCATCAGGTTCATATTTTCGCGTTCTTCACATACTTGTTGAACAGATCCTGGGTATTTTTCTGGTTTGGATCACGTAGTAATGTGGTACCACACTGAAACAGACCATTAAACGTGGTTTCGATCAATATTTTAGAGAATAATTCATGTTAGGTCTAGGTTAGATCTGGGATTTGCCCTCATCAGGTTCATATTTTCGCGTTCTTCACATACTTGTTGAACAGTTCCTGGGTATTTTTCTGGTTTGGATCACGTAGTAATGTGGTACCACACTGAAACAGTCCATTAAACCTGGTTTCGATCAATATTTTAGAGGACAACGCAAGTTAGGTCTGGGATAGGTCTGGGATTTGTCCTGATCAGGCTCGTACTTTCGCATATTTCTCATACTCGGTGGCCAGATTCTGGGCTTTTTCTGGTTTGGATCCCGTAGTATTGTGGTACCACACTGAAACATTCAATTAAACCTGGTCTTGATAAATATTTTAGAGGATAACTCATGTTAGGTCTAGGTTAGGTCTGGGATTTGCCCTCATCAGGTTCATATTTTCGCGTTCTTCACATACTTGTTGAACAGATCCTGGGTATTTTTCTGGTTTGGATCACGTAGTAATGTGGTACCACAATGAAACAGTCGATTAAACCTGGTTTCGATCAATATTTTAGAGGATAACACATGTTATGTCTAGGTTAGGCCTGGTATTTGCCCTCATCAGACTCATACATACGCGTTCTTCACATACTTGTTGAACAGATCCTGGGTATTTTTCTGGTTTGGATCACGCAGTAATGTGGTACCACACTGAAACAGTCCATTAAACCTGGTTTCGATCAATATTTTAGAGGACAACGCAAGTTAGGTCTGGGATAGGTCTGGGATTTGTCCTGATCAGGCTCGTACTTTCGCATATTTCTCATACTCGGTGGCCAGATTCTGGGCTTTTTCTGGTTTGGATCCCGTAGTATTGAGGTACCACACTGAAACATTCAATTAAACCTGGTCTTGATAAATATTTTAGAGGATAACTCATGTTAGGTCTAGGTTAGTTCTGGGATTTGCCCTCATCAGGTTCATATTTTCGCGTTCTTCACATACTTGTTGAACAGATCCTGGGTATTTTTCTGGTTTGGATCACGTAGTAACGTGGTACCACACTGAAACAGACCATTAAACCTGGATTCGATCAATATTTTAGAGAATAATTCATGTTAGGTCTAGGTTAGAACTGGGATTTGCCCTCATCATGTTCATATTGTCGCGTTCTTCACATACTTGTTGAACAGATTCTGGGTATTTTTCTGGTTTGGATCACGTAGTAATGTGGTACCACACTGAAACAGACCATTAAACCTGGTTTCGATCAATATTTTAGAGAATAATTCATGTTAGGTCTATGTTAGATCTGGGATTTGCCCTCATCATGTTCATATTTTCGCGTTCTTCACATACTTGTTGAACAGATCCTGGGTTTTTTCTAGTTTGGATCACGTAGTATTGTGATACCACACTGAAGCAGTCGATTAAACCTGGTGTCGATCAATATTTTATAGGATAACGCATGTTTGGTCTTGGATAGGTCTGGGACTTGCCCTCATCAGGCTCATACTTTCGCGTTTGTCACATACTTGTTGAACAGATCCTGGGTTTTCTCTGGATTGGATCAGGTAGTAATGTGGTACCACACTGAAACAGTCGATTAAACCTGGTTTCGATCAATATTTTAGAGGATAACGCAAGGTATGTCTGGGATAGATCTGGGGATTTGCCCTCATCAGGCTCATACTTTCGCGTTTTTCACATTCTTGTTGAACAGATCCTGGGTTTTTTCTGGTTTGGATCACGCAGTAATGTGGTACCACACTGAAACAGTCCATTAAACCTGGTTTCGATCAATATTTTAGAGGATAACGCAAGTTAGGTCTGGGATAGGTGTGGGATTTGCCCTCATCAGGGTCATATTTTCGCATTTTTCACATACTTGTATAACGGATCCCATGCTTTTTCTGGTTTTGGATCACGTAGTAATGTGGTACCACACGGAAACAGTCCATTAAATGTGATTTCGATCAATATTTTAGATGTTAACGCAAGTTATGTCTGGGATAGGTCTGGGATTTGCCCTCGTCAGGCTCATAGTTTCGCGTTTCTTACATACTTGTAGAACAGATCCTGGGTTTTTTCTGGTTTGGATCCCGTAGTAATGTGGTACCACACTGAAACAGTCCATTAAACCTGGTTTCGATCAATATTTTATAGGATAACGCATGTTAGGTCTGGGATAGGTCTGGGATTTGCCCTCATCAGACACATACTTTCGCATTTTTCACATACTTGTTGATCAGATCCTGGGTTTTTTCTGGTTTGGATCCCGTAGTAATGTGGTACCACTCCGAAACAGTCCACTAAACCTGGTTTCGATCAATATTTTAGAGGATAACGCATGTTATGTCTAGGTTAGTCCTGGGATTTGCCCGTATCAGGGTCATATTTTCGCATTCTCCACATACTTGTTGAACAGATCCTGGGTTTTTTCTAGTTTGGATCACGTAGTATTGTGGTACCACACTGAAACAGTCCATTAAACCAGGTTTCGATCAATATTTTAGAGAATAACGCATGTTAGGTCTTGGTTAGGTCTGGGATTTGCTCACATCAGCCTCGAATTTTCGCATATTTCTCATAGTTGATGGCCAGATTCTGGGCTTTATCTGGTTTGGATCACGTAGTAATGTGGTACCACACTGAAACAGTCCATTAAACCTGGTTTCGATCAATATTTTAGAGGATAACGCAAGTTAGGTCAGGGATAGGTGTGGGATTTGCCCTCATCAGGGTCATATTTTCGCATTTTTCACATACTTGTAGAACGGATGCCATGCTTTTTCTGGTTTTGGATCACGTAGTAATGTGGTACCACACTGAAACAGTCCATTAAACGAGATTTCGATCAATATTTTAGATGTTAACGCAAGTTATGTCTGGGATAGGTCTGGGATTTGCCCTCGTCAGGCTCATAGTTTCGCGTTTCTTACAAACTTGTAGAACAGATCCTGGGTTTTTTCTGGTTTGGATCCCGTAGTAATGTGGTACCACACTGAAACAATCCACTCAACCTGGTTTCGATCAATATTTTAGAGGATAACGCATGTTATGTCTATGTTAGATCTGGGATTTGCCCTCATCATGTTCATATTTTCGCGTTCTTCACATACTTGTTGAACAGATCCTGAGTTTTTTCAGGTTTGGATCACGTAGTAATGTGGTACCACACTGAAACACTCAATTAAACCTGGTTGCGATCAATATTTTGGAGAATAACGCTTGTTAGATCTTGGTTAGGTTTGAGATTTGCTCTCATCAGGCTCGTACTTTCGCATATTTCTCATAGTTCATGGCCAGATTCTGGGCTTTTTCTGGATTGGGTCAGGTAGTAATATGGTACCACACTGAAACAGTCCATTAAACCTGGTTTCGATCAATATTTTAGAGGACAACGCAAGTTAGGTCTGGGATAGGTCTGGGATTTGCCCTGATCAGGCTCGTACTTTCGCATATTTCTCATACTCGGTGGCCAGATTCTGGGCTTTTTCTGGTTTGGATCCCGTAGTATTGTGGTACCACACTGAAACATTCAATTAAACCTGGTCTTGATAAATATTTTAGAGGATAACGCATGTTAGGTCTGGGTTAGGTCTAGGATTTGCCCTCATCAGGGTCATATTTTCGCATTCTTCACATACTTGTTGAACGGATCCTGGATTTTTTGTGGTTTGGATCACGTAGTAATGAGGTACCACACTGAAACAGTCCATTAAACCTGGTTTCGATCAATATTTTAGAGGATAACGCAAGTTATGTCTGGGATAGGTCCGGGATTTGCCCTCATCAGGTTCATATTTTCGCGTTCTTCACATACTTGTTGAACAGATCCTGGGTATTTTTCTGGTTTGGATCACGTAGTAATGTGGTACCACACTGAAACAGACCATTAAACGTGGTTTCGATCAATATTTTAGAGAATAATTCATGTTAGGTCTAGGTTAGATCTGGGATTTGCCCTCATCAGGTTCATATTTTCGCGTTCTTCACATACTTGTTGAACAGTTCCTGGGTATTTTTCTGGTTTGGATCACGTAGTAATGTGGTACCACACTGAAACAGTCCATTAAACCTGGTTTCGATCAATATTTTAGAGGACAACGCAAGTTAGGTCTGGGATAGGTCTGGGATTTGTCCTGATCAGGCTCGTACTTTCGCATATTTCTCATACTCGGTGGCCAGATTCTGGGCTTTTTCTGGTTTGGATCCCGTAGTATTGTGGTACCACACTGAAACATTCAATTAAACCTGGTCTTGATAAATATTTTAGAGGATAACTCCTGTTAGGTCTAGGTTAGGTCTGGGATTTGCCCTCATCAGGTTCATATTTTCGCGTTCTTCACATACTTGTTGAACAGATCCTGGGTATTTTTCTGGTTTGGATCACGTAGTAATGTGGTACCACAATGAAACAGTCGATTAAACCTGGTTTCGATCAATATTTTAGAGGATAACACATGTTATGTCTAGGTTAGGCCTGGTATTTGCCCTCATCAGACTCATACATACGCGTTCTTCACATACTTGTTGAACAGATCCTGGGTATTTTTCTGGTTTGGATCACGTAGTAATGTGGTACCACACTGAAACAGTCCATTAAACCTGGTTTCGATCAATATTTTAGAGGACAACGCAAGTTAGGTCTGGGATAGGTCTGGGATTTGTCCTGATCAGGCTCGTACTTTCGCATATTTCTCATACTCGGTGGCCAGATTCTGGGCTTTTTCTGGATTGGATCCCGTAGTATTGAGGTACCACACTGAAACATTCAATTAAACCTGGTCTTGATAAATATTTTAGAGGATAACTCATGTTAGGTCTAGGTTAGTTCTGGGATTTGCCCTCATCAGGTTCATATTTTCGCGTTCTTCACATACTTGTTGAACAGATCCTGGGTATTTTTCTGGTTTGGATCACGTAGTAACGTGGTACCACACTGAAACAGACCATTAAACCTGGATTCGATCAATATTTTAGAGAATAATTCATGTTAGGTCTAGGTTAGAACTGGGATTTGCCCTCATCATGTTCATATTGTCGCGTTCTTCACATACTTGTTGAACAGATTCTGGGTATTTTTCTGGTTTGGATCACGTAGTAATGTGGTAGCACCCTGAAACAGACCATTAAACCTGGTTTCGATTAATATTTTAGAGAATAATTCATGTTAGGTCTATGTTAGATCTGGGATTTGCCCTCATCATGTTCATATTTTCGCGTTCTTCACATACTTGTTGAACAGATCCTGGGTTTTTTCAGGTTTGGATCACGTAGTAATGTGGTACCACACTGAAACATTCAATTAAACCTGGTCTTGATAAATATTTTAGAGGATAACGCATGTTAGGTCTGGGTTAGGTCTAGGATTTGCCCTCATCAGGGTCATATTTTCGCATTCTTCACATACTTGTTGAACGGATCCTGGGTTTTTTGTGGTTTGGATCACGTAGTAATGAGGTACCACACTGAAACAGTCCATTAAACCTGGTTGCGATCAATATTTTAGAGAATAACGCTTGTTAGATCTTGGTTAGGTTTGAGATTTGCTCTCATCAGGCTCGTACTTTCGCATATTTCTCATAGTTCATGGCCAGATTCTGGGCTTTTTCTGGATTGGGTCAGGTAGTAATGTGGTACCACACTGAAACAGTCCATTAAACCTGGTTTCGATCAATATTTTAGAGGACAACGCAAGTTAGGTCTGGGATAGGTCTGGGATTTGCCCTGATCAGGCTCGTACTTTCGCATATTTCTCATACTCGGTGGCCAGATTCTGGGCTTTTTCTGGTTTGGATCCCGTAGTATTGTGGTACCACACTGAAACATTCAATTAAACCTGGTCTTGATAAATATTTTAGAGGATAACGCATGTTAGGTCTGGGTTAGGTCTAGGATTTGCCCTCATCAGGGTCATATTTTCGCATTCTTCACATACTTGTTGAACGGATCCTGGGTTTTCTGTGGTTTGGATCACGTAGTAATGAGGTACCACACTGAAACAGTCCATTAAACCTGGTTTCGATCAATATTTTAGAGGATAACGCAAGTTATGTCTGGGATAGGTCTGGGATTTGCCCTCCTCAGGTTCATATTTTCGCGTTCTTCACATACTTGTTGAACAGATCCTGGGTATTTTTCTGGTTTGGATCACGTAGTAATGTGGTACCACACTGAAACAGACCATTAAACCTGGGTTCGATCAATATTTTAGAGAATAATTCATGTTAGGTCTAGGTTAGATCTGGGATTTGCCCTCATCAGGTTCATATTTTCGCGTTCTTCACATACTTGTTGAACAGATCCTGGGTATTTTTCTGGTTTGGATCACGTAGTAATGTGGTACCACACTGAAACAGTCCATTAAACCTGGTTTCGATCAATATTTTAGAGGACAACGCAAGTTAGGTCTGGGATAGGTCTGGGATTTGCCCTGATCAGGCTCGTACTTTCGCATATTTCTCATACTCGGTGGCCAGATTCTGGGCTTTTTCTGGTTTGGATCCCGTAGTGTTGTGGTACCACACTGAAACATTCAATTAAACCTGGTCTTAATAAATATTTTAGAGGATAACGCATGTTAGGTCTGGGTTAGGTCTAGGATTTGCCCTCATCAGGGTCATATTTTCGCATTCTTCACATACTTGTTGAACGGATCCTGGGTTTTTTGTGGTTTGGATCACGTACTAATGAGGTACCACACTGAAACAGTCCATTAAACCTGGTTGCGATCAATATTTTAGAGAATAACGCTTGTTAGATCTTGGTTAGGTCTGAGATTTGCTCTCATCAGGCTCGTACTTTCGCATATTTCTCATAGTTCATGGCCAGATTCTGGGCTTTTTCTGGATTGGGTCAGGTAGTAATGTGGTACCACACTGAAACAGTCCATTAAACCTGGTTTCGATCAATATTTTAGAGGACAACGCAAGTTAGGTCTGGGATAGGTCTGGGATTTGCCCTGATCAGGCTCGTACTTTCGCATATTTCTCATACTCGGTGGCCAGATTCTGGGCTTTTTCTGGTTTGGATCCCGTAGTATTGTGGTACCACACTGAAACTTTCAATTAAACCTGGTCTTGATAAATATCTTAGAGGATAACTCATGTTAGGTCTAGGTTAGGTCTGGGATTTGCCCTCATCAGGTTCATATTTTCGCGTTCTTCACATACTTGTTGAACAGATCCAGGGTATTTTTCTGGTTTGGATCACGTAGTAATGTGGTACCACACTGAAACAGACCATTAAACCTGGTTTCGATCAATATTATAGAGAATAATTCATGTTAGGTCTAGGTTAGATCTGGGATTTGCCCTCATCAGGTTCATATTTTCGCGTTCTTCACATACTTGTTGAACAGATCCTGGGTATTTTTCTGGTTTGGATCACGTAGTAATGTGGTACCACACTGAAACAGTCCATTAAACCTGGTTTCGATCAATATTTTAGAGGACAACGAAAGTTAGGTCTGGGATAGGTCTGGGATTTGTCCTGATCAGGCTCGTACTTTCGCATATTTCTCATACTTGTTGAACAGATCCTGGGTTTTTTCGGGTTTGGATCACGTAGTAATGTGGTACCACACTGAAACATTCAATTAAACCTGGTCTTGATAAATATTTTAGAGGATAACGCATGTTAGGTCTGGGTTAGGTCTAGGATTTGCCCTCATCAGGGGCATATTTTCGCATTCTTCACATACTTGTTGAACGGATCCCGGGTTTTTTGTGGTTTGGATCACGTAGTAATGAGGAACCACACTGAAACATTCAATTAAATCTGGTCTTGATAAATGTTTTAGAGGACAACGCAAGTTAGGTTTGGGATAGGTCTGGGATTTGTCCTGATCAGGCTCGTACTTTCGCATATTTCTCATACTCGGTGGCCAGATTCTGGGCTTTTTCTGGTTTGGATCCCGTAGTATTGTGGTACCACACTGAAACGTTCAATTAAACCTGGTCTTGATAAATATTTTAGAGGATAACTCATGTTAGGTCTAGGTTAGGTCTGGGATTTGCCCTCATCAGGTTCATATTTTCGCGTTCTTCACATACTTGTTGAACAGATCCTGGGTATTTTTCTGGTTTGGATCACGTAGTAATGTGGTACCACACTGAAACAGACCATTAAACCTGGTTTCGATCAATATTTTAGAGAATAATTCATGTTAGGTCTAGGTTAGATCTGGGATTTGCCCTCATCATGTTCATATTTTCGCGTTCTTCACATACTTGTTGAACAGATCCTGGGTATTTTCCTGGTTTGGATCACGTAGTAATGTGGTAGCACACTGAAACAGACCATTAAACCTGGTTTCGATCAATATTTTAGAGGATAACGCATGTTAGATCTAGGTTAGGCCTCGGATTTTCCCTCATCAGACACATACTCTCGCATTCTTCACATACTTGTTGAACGGATCCTGGGTATTTTTCTGGTTTGGATCACGTAGTGATGTGGTACCACACAGAAACAGTCCATTAAACCTGGTTTCGATCAATATTTTAGAGGATAACGCATGTTAAATCTAGGCTAGGCCTGGGATTTGCCCTCATCAGACACATACTTTCGCATTTTCCACATACTTGTTGAACGGATCCTGGGTTTTTTCTGGTTCGGATCACGTAGTAATGTGGTACCACACTGAAACATTCAATTAAACCTGGTCTTGATAAGTATTTTAAAGGATAACGCATGTTAGGTCTGGGATAGGTCTGGGATTTGCCCCCATCAGGCTCATAGTTTCGCGTTTTTCACATACTTGATGGCTAGATCCAGGGCTTTTTCTGGATTGGATCACGTAGTAATGTGGTACCACACTGAAACGGTGGATTAAACCTGGTTTCGATCAATATTTTTGAGGATAACGCATGTTAGGTCTGGGTTAGGTCTAGGATTTGCCCTCATCAGGGTCATACTTTCGCATATTTCTCATACTTGATGGCTAGATCCAGGGCTTTTTCTGGATTGGATCACGTAGTAATGTGGTACCACCCTGAAACAGTCAATTAAACCTGGTTTCCATCAATATTTTAGAGAACAACGCAAGTTAGGTCTGGTATAGGTCTGGGATTTGCCCTCATCAGGGTCATATTTTCGCATTCTTCACATACTTGTTGAACAGATCCTGGGTATTTTTCTGGTTTGGATCAGGCAGTAATGTGGTACCACACTGAAAAAGTCGATTAAACCTGGTTTCGATAAATATTTTTGAGGATAACTCATGTTAGGTCTAGGTTAGGCCTGGGATTTGCCCTCATCAGGGTCATATTTTCGCGTTGTTCACATACTTGTTGAACAGATCCTGGGTATTTTTCTGGTTTGGATCAGGTAGTAATGTGGTACCACTCTGAAACAGTAAATTAAACCTAGTTTCGATCAATATTTTAGAGGATAACGCAAGTTAGGTCTGGGATAGGTCTGGGATTTGCCCTCGTCAGGGTCATATTTTCGCGTTCTTCACATACTTGTTGAACAGATCCTGGGTATTTTTCTGGTTTGGATCACGTAGTAATGTGGTAGCACACTGAAACAGTCCATTAAACCTGGTTTCGATCAATATTTTAGAGAATAACTCATGTTAGGTCTAGGTTAGGTCTGGGATTTGCCCCCATCAGGTTCATATTTTCGCGTTCTTCACATACTTGTTGAACAGATCCTGGGTATTTTTCTGGTTTGGATCAGGTAGTAATGTGGTACCACACTGAAACAGTCGATTAAACCTGGTTTCGATAAATATATTTGAGGATAACTCATGTTAGGTCTAGGTTAGGCCTGGGATTTTCCTTCATCAGACACATGCTCTCGCATTCTTCACATACTTGTTGAACGGATCATGTGTTTTTTCTGGTTTGGATCGCGTAGTAGTGTGGTAGCACACTGAAACAGTCCATTAAACCTGGTTTCGATCAATATTTTAGAGGATAACGCATGTTCTGCCTAGGTTAGGCCTGGGATTTGCCCCCGATCAGACACATACTTTCGCATTTTCCACATACTTGTTGAACAGATCCTGGGTCTTTTGTGGTTTGGATCACGTAGTGATGTGGTACCACACAGAAACAGTCCATTAAACCTGGTTTCGATCAATATTTTAGAGGATAACGCATGTTAAATCTAGGCTAGGCCTGGGATTTGCCCTCATCAGTCACATACTTTCGCATTTTCCACATACTTGTTGAACGGATCCTGGGTTTTTTCTGGTTTGGATCACGTAGTAATGTGGTACCACACTGAAACATTCAATTAAACCTGGTCTTGATAAGTATTTTAAAGGATAACGCATGTTAGGTCTGGGATAGGTCTGGGATTTGCCCCCATCAGGCTCATAGTTTCGCGTTTTTCACATACTTGATGGCTAGATCCAGGGCTTTTTCTGGATTGGATCACGTAGTAATGTGGTACCACACTGAAACGGTGGATTAAACCTGGTTTCGATCAATATTTTTGAGGATAACGCATGTTAGGTCTGGGTTAGGTCTAGGATTTGCCCTCATCAGGGTCATACTTTCGCATATTTCTCATACTTGATGGCTAGATCCAGGGCTTTTTCTGGATTGGATCACGTAGTAATGTGGTACCACCCTGAAACAGTCAATTAAACCTGGTTTCCATCAATATTTTAGAGAACAACGCAAGTTAGGTCTGGTATAGGTCTGGGATTTGCCCCCATCAGGTTCATATTTTCGCGTTCTTCACATACTTGTTGAACAGATCCTGAGTTTTCTCAGGTTTGGATCACGTAGTAATGTGGTACCACACTGAAACACTCAATTAAACCTGGTTGCGATCAATATTTTAGAGAATAACGCTTGTTAGATCTTGGTTAGGTTTGAGATTTGCTCTCATCAGGCTCGTACTTTCGCATATTTCTCATAGTTCATGGCCAGATTCTGGGCTTTTTCTGGATTGGGTCAGGTAGTAATATGGTACCACACTGAAACAGTCCATTAAACCTGGTTTCGATCAATATTTTAGAGGACAACGCAAGTTAGGTCTGGGATAGGTCTGGGATTTGCCCTGATCAGGCTCGTACTTTCGCATATTTCTCATACTCGGTGGCCAGATTCTGGGCTTTTTCTGGTTTGGATCCCGTAGTATTGTGGTACCACACTGAAACATTCAATTAAACCTGGTCTTGATAAATATTTTAGAGGATAACGCATGTTAGGTCTGGGTTAGGTCTAGGATTTGCCCTCATCAGGGTCATATTTTCGCATTCTTCACATACTTGTTGAACGGATCCTGGGTTTTTTGTGGTTTGGATCACGTAGTAATGAGGTACCACACTGAAACAGTCCATTAAACCTGGTTTCGATCAATATTTTAGAGGATAACGCAAGTTATGTCTGGGATAGGTCCGGGATTTGCCCTCATCAGGTTCATATTTTCGCGTTCTTCACATACTTGTTGAACAGATCCTGGGTATTTTTCTGGTTTGGATCACGTAGTAATGTGGTACCACACTGAAACAGACCATTAAACGTGGTTTCGATCAATATTTTAGAGAATAATTCATGTTAGGTCTAGGTTAGATCTGGGATTTGCCCTCATCAGGTTCATATTTTCGCGTTCTTCACATACTTGTTGAACAGTTCCTGGGTATTTTTCTGGTTTGGATCACGTAGTAATGTGGTACCACACTGAAACAGTCCATTAAACCTGGTTTCGATCAATATTTTAGAGGACAACGCAAGTTAGGTCTGGGATAGGTCTGGGATTTGTCCTGATCAGGCTCGTACTTTCGCATATTTCTCATACTCGGTGGCCAGATTCTGGGCTTTTTCTGGTTTGGATCCCGTAGTATTGTGGTACCACACTGAAACATTCAATTAAACCTGGTCTTGATAAATATTTTAGAGGATAACTCATGTTAGGTCTAGGTTAGGTCTGGGATTTGCCCTCATCAGGTTCATATTTTCGCGTTCTTCACATACTTGTTGAACAGATCCTGGGTATTTTTCTGGTTTGGATCACGTAGTAATGTGGTACCACAATGAAACAGTCGATTAAACCTGGTTTCGATCAATATTTTAGAGGATAACACATGTTATGTCTAGGTTAGGCCTGGTATTTGCCCTCATCAGACTCATACATACGCGTTCTTCACATACTTGTTGAACAGATCCTGGGTATTTTTCTGGTTTGGATCACGTAGTAATGTGGTACCACACTGAAACAGTCCATTAAACCTGGTTTCGATCAATATTTTAGAGGACAACGCAAGTTAGGTCTGGGATAGGTCTGGGATTTGTCCTGATCAGGCTCGTACTTTCGCATATTTCTCATACTCGGTGGCCAGATTCTGGGCTTTTTCTGGTTTGGATCCCGTAGTATTGAGGTACCACACTGAAACATTCAATTAAACCTGGTCTTGATAAATATTTTAGAGGATAACTCATGTTAGGTCTAGGTTAGTTCTGGGATTTGCCCTCATCAGGTTCATATTTTCGCGTTCTTCACATACTTGTTGAACAGATCCTGGGTATTTTTCTGGTTTGGATCACGTAGTAACGTGGTACCACACTGAAACAGACCATTAAACCTGGATTCGATCAATATTTTAGAGAATAATTCATGTTAGGTCTAGGTTAGAACTGGGATTTGCCCTCATCATGTTCATATTGTCGCGTTCTTCACATACTTGTTGAACAGATTCTGGGTATTTCTCTGGTTTGGATCACGTAGTAATGTGGTAGCACCCTGAAACAGACCATTAAACCTGGTTTCGATTAATATTTTAGAGAATAATTCATGTTAGGTCTATGTTAGATCTGGGATTTGCCCTCATCATGTCCATATTTTCGCGTTCTTCACATACTTGTTGAACAGATCCTGGGTTTTTTCAGGTTTGGATCACGTAGTAATGTGGTACCACACTGAAACATTCAATTAAACCTGGTCTTGATAAATATTTTAGAGGATAACGCATGTTAGGTCTGGGTTAGGTCTAGGATTTGCCCTCATCAGGGTCATATTTTCGCATTCTTCACATACTTGTTGAACGGATCCTGGGTTTTTTGTGGTTTGGATCACGTAGTAATGAGGTACCACACTGAAACAGTCCATTAAACCTGGTTGCGATCAATATTTTAGAGAATAACGCTTGTTAGATCTTGGTTAGGTTTGAGATTTGCTCTCATCAGGCTCGTACTTTCGCATATTTCTCATAGTTCATGGCCAGATTCTGGGCTTTTTCTGGATTGGGTCAGGTAGTAATGTGGTACCACACTGAAACAGTCCATTAAACCTGGTTTCGATCAATATTTTAGAGGACAACGCAAGTTAGGTCTGGGATAGGTCTGGGATTTGCCCTGATCAGGCTCGTACTTTCGCATATTTCTCATACTCGGTGGCCAGATTCTGGGCTTTTTCTGGTTTGGATCCCGTAGTATTGTGGTACCACACTGAAACATTCAATTAAACCTGGTCTTGATAAATATTTTAGAGGATAACGCATGTTAGGTCTGGGTTAGGTCTAGGATTTGCCCTCATCAGGGTCATATTTTCGCATTCTTCACATACTTGTTGAACGGATCCTGGGTTTTCTGTGGTTTGGATCACGTAGTAATGAGGTACCACACTGAAACAGTCCATTAAACCTGGTTTCGATCAATATTTTAGAGGATAACGCAAGTTATGTCTGGGATAGGTCTGGGATTTGCCCTCCTCAGGTTCATATTTTCGCGTTCTTCACATACTTGTTGAACAGATCCTGGGTATTTTTCTGGTTTGGATCACGTAGTAATGTGGTACCACACTGAAACAGACCATTAAACCTGGTTTCGATCAATATTTTAGAGAATAATTCATGTTAGGTCTAGGTTAGATCTGGGATTTGCCCTCATCAGGTTCATATTTTCGCGTTCTTCACATACTTGTTGAACAGATCCTGGGTATTTTTCTGGTTTGGATCACGTAGTAATGTGGTACCACACTGAAACAGTCCATTAAACCTGGTTTCGATCAATATTTTAGAGGACAACGCAAGTTAGGTCTGGGATAGGTCTGGGATTTGCCCTGATCAGGCTCGTACTTTCGCATATTTCTCATACTCGGTGGCCAGATTCTGGGCTTTTTCTGGTTTGGATCCCGTAGTATTGTGGTACCACACTGAAACTTTCAATTAAACCTGGTCTTGATAAATATCTTAGAGGATAACTCATGTTAGGTCTAGGTTAGGTCTGGGATTTGCCCTCATCAGGTTCATATTTTCGTGTTCTTCACATACTTGTTGAACAGATCCAGGGTATTTTTCTGGTTTGGATCACGTAGTAATGTGGTACCACACTGAAACAGACCATTAAACCTGGTTTCGATCAATATTATAGAGAATAATTCATGTTAGGTCTAGGTTAGATCTGGGATTTGCCCTCATCAGGTTCATATTTTCGCGTTCTTCACATACTTGTTGAACAGATCCTGGGTATTTTTCTGGTTTGGATCACGTAGTAATGTGGTACCACACTGAAACAGTCCATTAAACCTGGTTTCGATCAATATTTTAGAGGACAACGAAAGTTAGGTCTGGGATAGGTCTGGGATTTGTCCTGATCAGGCTCGTACTTTCGCATATTTCTCATACTTGTTGAACAGATCCTGGGTTTTTTCGGGTTTGGATCACGTAGTAATGTGGTACCACACTGAAACATTCAATTAAACCTGGTCTTGATAAATATTTTAGAGGATAACGCATGTTAGGTCTGGGTTAGGTCTAGGATTTGCCCTCATCAGGGGCATATTTTCGCATTCTTCACATACTTGTTGAACGGATCCCGGGTTTTTTGTGGTTTGGATCACGTAGTAATGAGGAACCACACTGAAACACTCAATTAAATCTGGTCTTGATAAATGTTTTAGAGGACAACGCAAGTTAGGTTTGGGATAGGTCTGGGATTTGTCCTGATCAGGCTCGTACTTTCGCATATTTCTCATACTCGGTGGCCAGATTCTGGGCTTTTTCTGGTTTGGATCCCGTAGTATTGTGGTACCACACTGAAACGTTCAATTAAACCTGGTCTTGATAAATATTTTAGAGGATAACTCATGTTAGGTCTAGGTTAGGTCTGGGATTTGCCCTCATCAGGTTCATATTTTCGCGTTCTTCACATACTTGTTGAACAGATCCTGGGTATTTTTCTGGTTTGGATCACGTAGTAATGTGGTACCACACTGAAACAGACCATTAAACCTGGTTTCGACCAATATTTTAGAGAATAATTCATGTTAGGTCTAGGTTAGATCTGGGATTTGCCCTCATCATGTTCATATTTTCGCGTTCTTCACATACTTGTTGAACAGATCCTGGGTATTTTCCTGGTTTGGATCACGTAGTAATGTGGTAGCACACTGAAACAGACCATTAAACCTGGTTTCGATCAATATTTTAGAGGATAACGCATGTTAGATCTAGGTTAGGCCTCGGATTTTCCCTCATCAGACACATACTCTCGCATTCTTCACATACTTGTTGAACGGATCCTGGGTATTTTTCTGGTTTGGATCACGTAGTGATGTGGTACCACACAGAAACAGTCCATTAAACCTGGTTTCGATCAATATTTTAGAGGATAACGCATGTTAAATCTAGGCTAGGCCTGGGATTTGCCCTCATCAGACACATACTTTCGCATTTTCCACATACTTGTTGAACGGATCCTGGGTTTTTTCTGGTTTGGATCACGTAGTAATGTGGTACCACACTGAAACATTCAATTAAACCTGGTCTTGATAAGTATTTTAAAGGATAACGCATGTTAGGTCTGGGATAGGTCAGGGATTTGCCCCCATCAGGCTCATAGTTTCGCGTTTTTCACATACTTGATGGCTAGATCCAGGGCTTTTTCTGGATTGGATCACGTAGTAATGTGGTACCACACTGAAACGGTGGATTAAACCTGGTTTCGATCAATATTTTTGAGGATAACGCATGTTAGGTCTGGGTTAGGTCTAGGATTTGCCCTCATCAGGGTCATACTTTCGCATATTTCTCATACTTGATGGCTAGATCCAGGGCTTTTTCTGGATTGGATCACGTAGTAATGTGGTACCACCCTGAAACAGTCAATTAAACCTGGTTTCCATCAATATTTTAGAGAACAACGCAAGTTAGGTCTGGTATAGGTCTGGGATTTGCCCTCATCAGGTTCATATTTTCGCATTCTTCACATACTTGTTGAACAGATCCTGCGTATTTTTCTGGTTTGGATCAGGCAGTAATGTGGTACCACACTGAAAAAGTCGATTAAACCTGGTTTCGATAAATATTTTTGAGGATAACTCATGTTAGGTCTAGGTTAGGCCTGGGATTTGCCCTCATCAGGGTCATATTTTCGCGTTGTTCACATACTTGTTGAACAGATCCTGGGTATTTTTCTGGTTTGGATCAGGTTGTAATGTGGTACCACTCTGAAACAGTAAATTAAACCTAGTTTCGATCAATATTTTAGAGGATAACGCAAGTTAGGTCTGGGATAGGTCTGGGATTTGCCCTCGTCAGGGTCATATTTTCGCGTTCTTCACATACTTGTTGAACAGATCCTGGGTATTTTTCTGGTTTGGATCACGTAGTAATGTGGTAGCACACTGAAACAGTCCATTAAACCTGGTTTCGATCAATATTTTAGAGGATAACGCATGTTCTGCCTAGGTTAGGCCTGGGATTTGCCCCCGATCAGACACATACTTTCGCATTTTCCACATACTTGTTGAACAGATCCTGGGTCTTTTGTGGTTTGGATCACGTAGTAATGTGGTACCACACTGAAACATTCAATTAAACCTGGTCTTGATAAATATTTTAGAGGATAACGCATGTTGGGTCTGGGATAGGTCTGGGAGTTGCCCTCATCAGGCTCATAGTTTCGCGTTTTTCACATACTTGTTGAACAGATCCTGAGTATTTTTCTGGTTTGGATCACGTAGTAATGTGGTACCACACTGAAATAGTCGATTAAACCTGGTTTCGATCAATATTTTAGCGAATAACTCATGTTAGGTCTAGGTTAGGTCTGGGATTTGCTCTCATCAGGCTCGTACTTTCGCAAATTTCTCATACTTGATGGCCAGATTCTGTGCTTCTTCTGGTTTGGATCCCGTAGTAATGGGGTACCACACCGTAACAGTCCATTAAAACTGGCTTCGATCAATATTTTAGAGGATAACGCATGTTAGATCTGGGTTATGTCTAGGATTTGCCCTAATCAGGCTCTTAATTTCGAATATTTCTCATACTTCATGGCTAGATCCTGGGCTTTTTCTGTATTGGATCACGTAGTAATGTGGTACCACTCCGAAACAGTAAATTAAACCAAGTTTCGATCAATATTTTAGAGGATAACGCAAGTTAGGTCTGTGATAGGTCTGGGATTTGCCCTCATCAGGGTCATATTTTCGCATTTTTCACATACTTGTTGAGCAGATCCCTGGCTCTTTCTGGTTTGGATCACGGAGAAATGTGGTACCACACTGAAACATTCAATTAAACCTGGTACTGATAAATATTTTTGAGGGTAACGCATGTTAGGTCTAGGTTAGGCCTGGGATTCTCCCTCATCAGACACATACTTTCGCATTCTTCACATACTTGTTGAACGGATCCTGGGTTTTTTCTGGTTTGGATGACGTAGTAATGTGGCAGCACACTGAAACAGTCCATTAAACCTGGTTTCAATCAATATTTTAGAGGATAACGCATGTTCTGTCTAGGTTAGGCCTGGGATTTGCCCTCATCAGACACATACTTTCGCATTCTCCACATACTTGTTGAACAGATCCTGGGTTTTTTCAGGTTTGGATCAGGCAGTAATGTGGTACCACACTGAAACATTCAATTAAACCTGGTCTTGATAAATATTTTAGAGGATAAGGCATGTTAGGTCTGGGTTAGGTCTAGGATTTGCCCTCATCAGGCTCATACTATCGCATACTACTCATACTTGATGGCTAGATCCAGGGCCTTTCCTGGATTGGATCTCGTAGTAATGTGGTACCACACTGAAGCAGTCAATTAAACCTGGTTTCCATCAATATTTTAGAGGACAACGCAAGTTAGGTCTGGTATAGGTCTGGGATTTGCCCTCATCAGGGTCATATTTTCGCGTTCTTCACATACTTGTTGAACAGATCCTGGGTATTTTTCTGGTTTGGATCAGGTAGTAATGTGGTACCACACTGAAACAGTCGATTAAACCTGGTTTCGATAAATATTTTTGAGGATAACTCATGTTAGGTCTTGGTTAGGCCCGGGATTTGCCCTCATCAGGGTCATATTTTCTCATTTTTCACATACTTGTAGAACAGATCCCTGGCTTTTTCAGGTTTGTATCACGTAGTAATGTGGTACCACACTGAAAGAGTCCATTAAACCAGGTTTCGATCAATATTTTAGAGGATAACGCATGTTATGTCTAGGTTAGGCCTGTGATTTGCCCTCATCAGACACATACTTTCGCATTCTTCACATACTTGTTGAACGGGTCCTGGGTTTTTTCTGGTTTGGATCACGTAGTAGTATGGTAACACACTGAAACATTCAATTAAACCTGGTCTTGATAAATATTTTAGAGGATAACGCATGTTAGGTCTAGGTTAGGTCTAGGATTTGCCCTCATCAGGCTCATACTTTCGCATATTACTCATACTTGATGGCTAGATCCAGGGCTTTTTCTGGTTTGGATCACGTAGTAATGTGGTAGCACACTGAATCAGTCCATTTAACCTGGTTTCTATCAATATTTTAGAGGATAACGCATGTTATGTCTAGGTTAGGCCTGGGATTTCCCCTCATCAGACACATACTTTCGCAATCTTCACATACTTGTTGAACGGATCCTGGGTATTTTTCTGGTTTGGATAACGTAGTGATGTGGTTCCACACTGAAACAGTCCATTAAACCTGGTTTCGATAAATATTTTTGAGGATAACGCATGTTGGGTCTGGGATAGGTCTGGGATTTGCCCTCATCAGGCTCATAGTTTCGCGTTTTTCACATACTTGTTGAGCAGATCCTGGGTTTTTTCAGGTTTGGATCACGTAGTAATGTGATACCACACTGAAACATTCAATTAAACCTGGTCTTGATAAATATTTTAGAGGATAACGCATGTTAGGTCTGGGTTAGGTCTAGGATTTGCCCTCATCAGGCTCATACTTTCGCATATTTCTCATACTTGATGGCTAGATCCAGGGGTTTCTCTGGATTGGATCACGTAGTAATGTGGTACCACACTGAAACAGTCAATTAAACCTGGTTTCCATCAATATTTTAGAGGACAACGCAAGTTAGGTCTGGTATAGGTCTGGGATTTGCCCTCATCAGGGTCATATTTTCGCGTTCTTCACATACTTGTTGGACAATTCCTGGGTATTTTTCTGGTTTGGATAACGTAGTGATGTGGTTCCACACTGAAACAGTCCATTAAACCTGGTTTCGATAAATATTTTTGAGGATAACGCATGTTAGATCTAGGTTAGGCCTGGGATTTGCCCTCATCAGACACATACTTTCGCATTCGTCACATACTTGTTGAACGGATCCTGGGTTTTTTGTGGTTTGGATCACGTAGTAATGTGGTACCACACTGAAACATTCAATTAAACCAGGTCTTGATAAATGTTTTAGAGGATAACGCATGTTGGGTCTGGGATAGGTCTGGGATTTGCCCTCATCAGGCTCATAGTTTCGCGTTTTTCACATACTTGTTGAGCAGATCCTGGGTTTTTTCAGGTTTGGATCACGTAGTAATGTGATACCACACTGAAACATTCAATTAAACCTGGTCTTGATAAATATCTTAGAGGATAACGCATGTTAGGTCTGGGTTAGGTCTAGGATTTGCCCTCATCAGGCTCATACTTTCGCATATTTCTCATACTTGATGGCTAGATCCAGGGGTTTCTCTGGATTGGATCACGTAGTAATGTGGTACCACACTGAAACAGTCAATTAAACCTGGTTTCCATCAATATTTTAGAGGACAACGCAAGTTAGGTCTGGTATAGGTCTGGGATTTGCCCTCATCAGGGTCATATTTTCGCGTTCTTCACATACTTGTTGGACAATTCCTGGGTATTTTTCTGGTTTGGATCTAGTAGTAATGTGGTAACACACTGAAACAGTTGATTAAACCTGGTTTCGATCAATATTTTTGAGGATAACTCATATTAGGTCTAGGTTAGGCCGGGGATTTGCCCTCATCAGGGTCATATTTCCGCGTTCTTCACATACTTGTTGAACAGATCCTGGGTATTCTTCTGGTTTGGATCTGGTAGTAATGTGGTAACACACTGAAACAGTCGATTAAACCTGGTTTCGATCAGTATTTTTGAGGGTAACGCATGTTAGGTCTAGGTTAGGCCTGGGATTTTCACTCATCAGACACATACTTTCGCATTCTTCACATACTTGTTGAACAGATCCCGGGTTTTTTCTGGTTTGGATCAGGTAGTAGTGTGGTACCACACTGAAATGGTCGATTAAACCTGGCTTCGATCAATATTTTAGAGGATAACGCATGTTAGGTCTGGGTTAGGTCTAGGATTTGCCCTCATCAGGCTCATACTTTCGCATATTACTCATACTTGATGGCTAGATCCAGGGCTTTTTCTGGTTTGGATCACGTAGTAATGTGGTAGCACACTGAATCAGTCCATTTAACCTGGTTTCTTTCAATATTTTAGAGGATAACGCATGTTATGTCTAGGTTAGGCCTGGGATTTGCCCTCATCAGACACATACTTTCGCATTCTCCACATACTTGTTGAACAGATCCTGGGTATTTTTCTGGTTTGGATCAGGTAGTAATGTGGTACCACACTGAAACAGTCGATTAAACCTGGTTTCGGTCAATATTTTTGAGGATAACTCATGTTAGGTCTAGGTTAAGCCCGGGATTTGCCCTCATCAGGGTCATATTTCCGCGCACTTCACATACTTGTTGAACAGATCCTGGGTATTTTTCTGGTTTGGATCACGTAGTAATGTGGTACCACACTGAAACAGTCAATTAAACCTGGATTCCATCAATATTTTAGAGGACAACGCAAGTTAGGTCTGGTATAGGTCTGGGATTTGCCTTCATCAGGGTCATATTTTCGCGTTCTTCACATACTTGTTGAACAGATCCTGGGTATTTTTCTGGTTTGGATCAGGTAGTAATGTGGTACCACACTGAAACAGTCGATAAAACCTGGTTTCGATCAATATTTTTGAGGATAACTCATGTTAGGTCTAGGTTAGGTCTGGGATTTGCCCCCATCAGGTTCATATTTCCGCGTTCTTCACATACTTGTTGATCAGATCCTGGGTATTTTTCTGGTTTGGATCACGCAGTAATGTGGTACCACACTGAAACAGTCAATTAAACCTGGCTTCGATCAATATTTTAGAGGATAACGCATGTTAGGTCTGGGTTAGGTCTAGGATTTGCCCTCATCAGGCTCATACTTTCGCATATTACTCATACTTGATGGCTAGATCCAGGGCTTTTTCTGGATTGGATCACGTAGTAATGTGGTACCACACTGAAACGGTCGATTAAACCTGGTTTCGATCAATATTTTTGAGGATAACGCATGTTAGGTCTAGGTTAGGCCTGGGATTTCCCCTCATCAGACACATACTTTCGCATTCTTCACATACTTGTTGAACGGATCCTGGGTATTTTTCTGGTTTGGATCACGTAGTGATGTGGTACCACACTGAAACAGTCCATTAAACCTGGTTTCGATAAATATTTTTGAGGATAACGCATGTTAGATCTAGGTTAGGCCTGGGATTTGCCCTCATCAGACACATACTTTCGCATTCGTCACATACTTGTTGAACGGATCCTGGGTTTTTTGTGGTTTGGATCACGTAGTGATGTGGTACCACACTGAAACAGTCCATTAAACCTGGTTTCGATAAATATTTTTGAGGGTAACGCATGTTAGGTCTAGGTTAGTCCTGGGATTTTCCCTCATCAGACACATACTTTCGCATTCTTCACATACTTGTTGAACAGATCCTGGGTTTTTTCTGGTTTGGATCAGGTAGTAATGTGGTACCTCACTGAAACTGTCCATTAAACCTGGTTTCGATCAATATTTTAGAGAATAACGCTTGTTCGGTCTTGGTTAGGTCTGGGATTTGCTCTCATCAGGCCCGTACTTTCGCAAATTTCTCATACTTGATGGCCAGATTCTGTGCTTCTTCTGGTTTGGATCCCGTAGTAATGTAGTACCACACTGAAGCAGTCCATTAAAACTGGCTTCGATCAATATTTTAGAGGATAACGCATGCTAGATCTGGTTTATGTCTAGGATTTGCCCTAATCAGGCTCTTAATTTCGCATATCTCTCATACTTCATGGCTAGATCCTGGGCTTTTTCTGGATTGGATCACGTAGTAATGTGGTACCACACTGAAACATTCCATTAAACCTGGTTTCGATCAATACTTTAGAGGACAACGCAAGTTAGGTCTGGGATAGGTCAGGGATTTGCCCTGATCAGGCTCGTACTTTCGCATTCTTCACATACTTGTTGAACGGATCCTGGGTTTTTTCTCGTTTGGATGACGTAGCAATGTGGTAGCACACTGAAACAGTCCATTAAACCTGGTTTCGATCAATATTTTAGAGGATAACGCATGTTAGGTCTGGGTTAGGTCTAGGATTTGCCCTCTTCAGGCTCATACTTTCGCATATTACTCATACTTGATGGCTAGATCCAGGGCTTTTTCTGGATTGGATCACGCAGTAATGTGGTACCACACTGAAACAGTTAATTAAACCTGGTTTCCATCAATATTTTAGAGGACAACGCAAGTGAGGTCTGGTATAGGTCTGGGATTTGCCCTCATCAGGGTCATATTTTCGCGTTCTTCACATACCTGTTGAACATATCCTGGGTATTTTTCTGGTTTGGATCAGGTAGTAATGTGGTACCACACTAAAACAGTCGATTAAACCTGGTTTCGATCAATATTTTTGAGGATAACTCATGTTAGATCTAGGTTAGGCCCGGGATTTGCCCTCATCAGGGTCATATTTCCGCGTTCTTCACATACTTGTTGAACAGATCCTGGGTATTTTTCTGGTTTGGATCACGTAGTAATGTGGTACCACACTGAAATAGTCGATTAAACCTGGTTTCGATCTATATTTTAGTGGATAACGCAAGTTATGTCTGGGATAGGTCCGGGATTTGCCCTCGTCAGGCTCATACTTTCGCATTCTTCACATACTTGTTGTACAGATCCTGGGTTTTTTTCTGGATTGGATCTCGTAGTAATGTGGTACCACACGGAAACAGTCAATTAAACCTGGTTTCCATCAATATTTTAGAGGACAACGCAAGTTAGGTCTGGTATAGGTCTGGGATTTGCCCTCATCAGGGTCATATTTTCGCGTTCTTCACATACTTGTTGAACAGATCCTGGGTATTTTTCTGGTTTGGATCAGGTAGTAATGTGGTACCACACTGAAACAGTCGATTTAACCTGGTTTCGGTCAATATTTTTGAGGATAACTCATGTTAGGTCTGGGTTAGGCCCGGGATTTGCCCTCATCAGGGTCATATTTCCGCGTTCTTCACATACTTGTTGAACAGATCCTGGGTATTTTTCTGGTTTGGATCACGTAGTAATGTGGTACCACACTCAAATAGTCGATTAAACCTGGTTTCGATCAATATTTTAGAGGATAACGCAAGTTATGTCTGGGATAGGTCCGGGATTTGCCCTCGTCAGGATCATACTTTCGCATTCTTCACATACTTGTTGTACAGATCCTGGGTTTTTTTCTGGTTTGGATCACATAGTAATGTGGTACCACATTGGAACAGTCGATTAAACCTGGCTTCGATCAGTATTTTTGAGGGTAACGCATGTTAGGTCTAGGTTAGGCCTGGGATTTTCCCTCATCAGACACATACTTTCGCATTCTTCACATACTTGTTGAACAGATCCGGGGTTTTTTCTGGTTTGGATCAGGTAGTAATGTGGTACCTCACTGAAACAGTCCATTAAACCTGGTTTCGATCAATATTTTAGAGAATAACGCTTGTTCGGTCTTGGTTAGGTCTGAGATTTGCTCTCATCAGGCGCGTACTTTCGCATATTTCTCATAGTTCATGGCCAGATTCTGGGCTTTTTCTGGATTGGATCAGGTAGTAATGTGGTACCACACTGAAACAGTCCATTAAACCTGGTTTCGATCAATATTTTAGAGGACAACGCAAGTTAGGTCTGGGATAGGTCTGGGATTTGCCCTGATCAGGCTCGTACTTTCGCATTCTTTACATACTTATTGAACGGATCCTGGGTTTTTTCTCGTTTGGATGACGTAGCAATGTGGTAGCACACCGAAACAGTCCATTAAACCTGGTTTCGATCAATATTTTAGAGAATAACTCATGTTAGGTCTGGGATAGGTCTGGGATTTGCCCTCATCAGGTTCATATTTTCGCGTTCTTCACATACTTGTTGAACAGATCCTGGGTATTTTTCTGGTTTGGATCACGTAGTAATGTGGTAGCACACTAAAACAGTCCATTAAACCTGGTTTCGATCAGTCTTTTAGAGGATAACGCAAGTTATGTCTGGGATAGGTCCGGGATTTGCCCTCGTAAGGCACATACTTTCGCATTCTTCACATACTTGTTGTACAGATCCTGGGTTTTTTTCTGAATTGGATCACGTAGTAATGTGGTACCACACTGAAACAGTCAATTAAACCTGGTTTCCATCAATATTTTAGAGGACAACGCAAGTTAGGTCTGGTATAGGTCTGGGATTTGCTCTCATCAGGGTCATATTTTCGCGTTCTTCACATACTTGTTGCACAGATCCTGGGTATTTTTCTGGTTTGGATCAGGTAGTAATGTGGTACCACACTGAAGGAGTCGATTAAACCTGGTTTCGATCAATATATTTGAGGATAACTAATGTTAGGTCTAGGTTAGGCCCGGGATTTGCCCTCATCAGGGTCATATTTCCGCGTTCTTCACATACTTGTTGAACAGATCCTGGGGTTTTTCTGGATTGGATCAGGTTGTAATGTGGTACCACACTGAAACAGTCCATTAAACCTGGTTTCGATCAATATTTTAGAGGAGAACGCAAGTTAGGTCTGGGATAGGTCTGGGATTTGCCCTGATCAGGCTCGCACTTTCGCATATTTCTCGCACTCGGTGGCCAGATTCTGGGCTTTTTCTGGTTTGGATACCGTAGTATTGTGGTACCACACTGAAACATTCAATTAAACCTGGTCTTGATAAATATTTTAGACGATAACGCATGTTAGATCTGGGTTATGTCTAGGATTTGGCCAAATCAGGCTCATAAATTCGCATATTTCTCATACTTCATGGCTAGATACTGGGCTTTTTCAGGATTGGATCACGTAGTAATGTGGTACCACACTGAAACAGTAAATTAAACCTAGTTTCGATCAATATTTTAGAGGATAACGCAAGTTAGGTCTAGGTTAGGCCTGGGTTTTTCCCTCATCAGACACATACTTTCGCATTCTTCACATACTTCTTGAACGGATCCTGGGGTTTTTCAGGTTTGGATCACGTAGTAATGTGGTAGCACACTGAAACAGTCCATTAAACCTGGTTTCGATCAATATTTTAGAGGATAACGCATGTTCTGTCTAGGTTAGGCCTGGGATTTGCCCTCATCAGACACATACTTTCGCATTCTCCACATACTTGTTGAACAGATCCTGGGTTCTTTCTGGTTTGGATCACGTAGTAATGTGGTAGCACACTGAAACAGTCCACTAAACCTGGTTTCGATCAATATTTTTGAGGATAACGCATGTTAGATCTTGGTTAGGCCTGGGATTTGCCCTCATCAGACACATACTTTCGCATTCTCCACATACTTGTTGAACAGATCCTAGGTATTCTTCTGGTTTGGATCACGTAGTAATGTGGTACCACACTGAAACAGTCCATTAAACCCGGTTTCGATCAATATTTTAGTGGATAACGCAAGTTAGGTCTGGGATAGGTCTGGGATTTGCCCTCATCAGGGTCATATTTTCGCGTTCTTCACATACTTGTTGAACAGATCCTGGGTTTCTTCTGGTTTGGATCACGTAGTAATGTGGTACCACACTGAAACATTCAATTAAACCTGGTCTTGGTAAATATTTTAGAGGATAACGCATGTTAGGTCTGGGGTAGGTCTGGGATTTTTTTTTTTTTTTTTTTTTTTTTTTGTCGTGGGGAAAATCTTCGAAAGACTCCCTCCCACCTCCTTGGGGAGGGGTGGGAGGGGTGTGTGGGATTCCCCGCGCCCGTACAACGACAGGCGCGGGACCTACCCACTAAAAACCCCACGGTGACCCTTCGGCACGCTTTGGGAGGATACCGGGAATCGCTCGAAGCATTCTTCCGGTATCCTCCCCGTGCCCGCGCTTTCGCGCCCATCCCCCGGGGGGCAATCGGTCCCCCCAGTAGACACACTGCCTCATAGCGGCGGGACGGGGCCACTCCATCCCGCCGCTATCCGTCCCGGGGCCGCGTTTAGTGGCGGCTGCGAGCCCCAACTCGCAACCGCCCGCGACCCCGTTTCCACCCCTCGGCGGCCGGGCGTTCATGGCCGCACCAGACCGCCGAGGGTGCCACCCCTTGCGTCGGACCGGTAGGGGGAGGCACTCCTACCTCCAACCGGTCCGACCCGGCGCCGCCTGGCGGGAGGAGGGTCCCCTCAGGACCCCCCTCACAGCCTAGGTCACCCGCCACGCCGAGGCGGCCGCCCGCGACGCCTCGCGACCGGGCGACGACCTCGGGCCACCGCACGAGCGCGAGCTTCAGCGCGCCGCTGCACCTCGCGCTCCCTCCCCGCGGCCTCCTTCTGCAACATTACGTTCTCGCAGAAGGAGGCCACGGCCCTCCACTTCTCCTCGCTGCCGAGCATGGCGCGCACCACGCCCGGCAGCGAGACATCCCGCCCGACGACGCCGACCAGGACACGGCGCTCCCCCTCCCACGCGGGGCATACCTCCAGGGTATGATCCGCCGTGTCCTGCTCAGCGTCGCAGTGGCAGCAACGCGCCGTCGGCTCCTTCCCTATCCGGCACAGGTATCTTCCGAAGCTGCCATGCCCGGAAAATACCTGTGCCATCCGGTAGGTGAGGCTGCCATGGCCTCTGTCCAGCCACTCCTTCAGGAGTGGCCGAACCGCCCCGACAGTCCGGTGCCCCGCGGTTGGCAGAGCCAGCCGCTCCTGCCACGCGAGCAACACGGACTGCCGGGCCTGGCGCTTCAAATCGCCCCAAGCAGGTCCCTGCCCGCCCGGGACCGCCCCCACCCCCGCGCGACGGTCGACGCGGTGCCGGTACATCACCGCGTGCGACCGCGCGAGTAGGTCCATGGGCGGCATCCCAGCTAGAACCGTCGCCGCCTCATGTGACATGGTCCGATACCCGCGGACGACCCTGAGCGCCATGCGCCTCTGCACCCGACGCAGCATAGTCATGCTGCGCCGGGAGGCAGCCAGGTCGTCCGCCCAGACGGGGGCCCCGTATAGGGCCACCGACTGGACCATTGCCACATAGAGGCGACGAACTCGGCCCGCCGGGCCCCCCAGGTTGGGCAGGATCCGGCCCAGAGCCGCAACCATCCTCTCCAACCGGGGGACCAGGCAGCGGAAATGCTTCTCGAAACGCCAGTGGCTATCGAGGATCAGCCCCAGATACCTGATCTGGGGCTTGACCTCGATGTCAGCCCCACCCACCCGAATCAGAGGGGGTGGCGGATCCTGCCGAGGTGAATGAAACGCAATCACCTCGGTCTTATGGACCGCCACCGTCATCCCCATCCCCCTGATCCGGTCGACGACGCGTTGCGACCCCTCCTCCGCGCGACGCATGGCCCTCCCCCAGTGCGCCCCGACGGCCAGCACCAGTGTGTCATCCGCATAACACACCGTGCTGACGCCGTCGGGGAGGCCGGCCCGCAACACCGAGTCGTACGCGATGTTCCACAGGAGTGGCCCGAGGACCGACCCCTGCGGAACACCGCAGTACACCTCCCTCCGCATATCACCATCCCGGCCCGGATACTCGATCCACCTGCCGCGGAGATAATCCCCGACGACCGCCCTGAGACAAGGGGGGACTCGATGATATTCGAGTCCCCTCCTTATCTCTTCCCAGGGGAGGGTGTTAAAAGCATTGGCAATATCCAAGGATATTGCCAATGCCACCCCTCCCCGGGAGACGGCCGCCTCCGAGAGGGCCCTTACACGACCTATCGCGTCGATAGTTGATCGGCCCCCCCGGAAACCGAACTGGCAGTCGGCCAGACCGGGATCACCCCGCGACAGGTGCTCGACGAGGCGGGCAGCAATCACACGCTCGAAGAGCTTGCCCACCTCGTCGAGAAGACAAATGGGCCGGTATGCGGAGGGAGACTCCGCGGGCCGACCCTCCTTCCGGAGGAGGACCATCCTCGCCACCTTCCAACTGGGGGGGAATCGCCCGTCCCTCAGGCAGCGGTCGAACAACCGCCTGAGGTCGGCCCCAAGGACGCCCTGGGTCAAGACCCAAACCCGGCCGGGCACACCATCCGGACCCGGGGCCGTGTTACGAACCCCGAGCCGTCTGATGGCCGCTGCCAGCTCCTCCTGCGTGACCCCCAGCTCGGCCGTCCACTCCACTGGGACAGCCGCCGCCGCCGGAGGACGCGGTCCCCTCTCCCCAATTGGGAAGAGTGTATTGACCACGTCCTCCAGCAGCCGGGGGTCAAGACCCTCGGTGACGGGGGGCGCCCACGGGCGGAGCTTATTCAGCACCACCTTATATGGGCGCCCCCATGGATCGTCATCAAGGGTCTGGAGGAGCTCCTTCCATGCCTGGGTCTTGGCCCGCTTGATGGCGACCTGCAGAGCAACCCGCGCCACGCGGTATGCTCCATACAGGTCATCAGCTGCCCTCGCTCGCGCCACGCCGTCGCCTGTACGTTGACGACGGCGCGCGCGGGTGTACTGGCGTCGGGCGCGGACAGTCGCGACTCGCAACTCCGCGATCGCGTCCGACCACCAGTACACCGCCCGGCGAGGAGAAGTCCGCCCGACCCGAGGCATCGCCGCGTCGCAAATACCCGCGACCAATGCTCCGAGCCGGGCGACCTCCTCCTCTATGCTCGGCAACTCGGCCGCTCCCTGCGGCCAAGTTGCAGCGAGGGCAGCTGCCATCAGGGCGTCCTTGTCCAGGCGCCGAAGCGCCCAGCGGCGTGGTGGGGCGCCACGCAGGCGGCCGTGTCGGGATGCACTCGCGGCGGCAGAGACCTCCATCCGGATGTACCGGTGATCGGAGAGTGTCTCTGCCCCCGCGACCACGTGCCAACCCGACACCATGCGCACGGCGTTGGGGGTCGCGAATCCAACATCCACGATGGACCCCCCATATCGCCGCACGCATGTGTGCTCCGACCCCCGGTTCAATACCCGGAGGTCGAGCCCCGCCGCCCAATCGCCCAGGATCCCGCCGCGAACGGAGGTCCTGGGGGATCCCCAAGCCACCGACTTGGCATTAAAATCCCCCAGGACCAGCACCGGCCGGGCCGCGTAGCGCTGCACGCATGCCGCGACCTCGGCCAAGTACAGCTCGAACGCAGCGTGACCGCTACGGGGCGAAATGTAGCACCCCACCACAGCGACTCCCCCCCAGTCCACGGCGACGAATCCCCGACCGCGCTCCAACAAGGAGAACGGTGGGGACCCGTCGCCCCCTCCCCATACCGTCGCCACCAAGCCGTCCGCGTCGCCCACCCAATGAGGGTGATCAGGGACGCGGTACGGCTCGGCGGCGACCGCCAGGCCAACCCCCCACTCCGCGAGGACTTGGGACATCAAGTCCTGTGCCGCGCGGCAGTGGTTGAGGTTGGCCTGGAGGAGGAGGCGGGGCGACATTAATTAATGGCCGCGCCAGCCTCCTCCCGGCCGTCCGTCCCCGTAGCACCGTCCACCTCCATGGAGGACGATGCCACCGCCCTCGGCACCGGAGCCGGTGCAGCCCGCCTCGTCCTCTCCTTCCGGGAGGGGGGGGAGCACTTCTTGCTCCCCACCCTGTGATCGGCTGGCCTCCCCATGTCCGCACACAGCGGGCAGTGGGGGGCCGCCGAGCACTGGCTCGCACGGTGCTCTTTGGCACCGCAGCGGTAACACTGACCGCTGCGGTCCACCGGCGAGGTGCACCACTGCCTCACGTGCCCCAATTCGAGGCAGCGGTGACACTGGAGCGGGCGCGGCGCGAGGATTTCCACTCGCGCCGAAACCCACCCCACCAACACCCTCCCGGATTCCGCCACCTTACGGGCGGCGGAGAGGGGGCACCGGGCCCACACCGACCCGAGGCCGGAGGGCGACCTGCGGATCTCTCCGATCCGCAGGTCCTCCACAGGACAGTCCCCCGCCCTCGCAAGGGCACGGGACACATCCTGTGCGCTGACCGAGTCGTCCAGCCCACAAACGCGCATCTCCGTGCGCTTCGTGGGCCGGGCGACCCGGACACCTCGCTCGCCCAGCTGCTCCCGGAGCCTCTGGGCGAGACGATCCGCCTTCGCGCCGCCTTCTGCACCGGGGATCTCCAGCAAGAGACCCCCGGTCACGGCCCTCTTCGCCCTCACGGAGGCGATGCCCAGCTCTTCCAGGGAGATATTCTCCCTGGCGAGCCGCATCGCCTCCGCGAGGGTCAGGTCGCCCCCCTGCGCAACGGTCAGCGTCACCGCTGCCGTTTTTGGGGGACGACCTGGTCGTGCCTTCCCGACCTTCGCGGCCTTTACCTTGGCCGCCGGCGGCGGAGGCGGAGGCTGCGGTTGCGAGGCCTTCCTCGCCGCCCGCTTCGCCTTCCGCCCCACCACCTCACTCCACGCCACCCCCCCTTGGGAGGGTGCTGTGGAGGACGCGACCACCGCGACCACGGGTACACCACCCCCCTTGGGGGTCGCGACCCGGGGCCCTGGTGCCGCAACGCTGGGCGGAGCCTTCACTCCGCCCTTCTTTGCCTTCCCCGACTGTACCGGAACAGGTCGGGGAGGCACCGCCTTCCTGCTGACCGCTCTTCCGGCGAGGAGCTCCTCCCGGAAGGCGGCCAGCTTGCCATCAATCATGTCCCCAATCCTCCTCAGAAGATCGTCTTCTGAGGAGGACGGGGACTTCTTCACGGGCGGAGTGCGGGTGGAGGGGCCCGCGGTGCCCCGCACCACTGCCGCCGCACTCCGCTTATTTACTTCCGCCGAGGGACGCGGCGGTGGAGGAGGAGGGAGGATGGGAGGGAGGGCCGCGCTGTTCCACAGCGCCTCTGCCCTCCTCCTCCCCTGTCGCTCCTCCTCCAACAGGAGCTGCAGACGGGCGTTCCGCCCTCTGAGCTCCCGCGCCGCCTCCCTCATTACCTCCGCCGCGGCCTTCAGGGCCTCCGCGCCACCGCTTTTCTGCCCCTTAAAGGCGCAGGCAGCGGCGACTTTCTCCACCCGCCTCAGGGACGAGGAGATCCTCTCCGATATCTCCTCGGTCACCTCGTCCCTGAGGCAACTCAGCCTCACCGACGGGCTCATCGCCCCGCCCACCTCGACGACGGCCTGCCCCGTCCTCTTCCTCTTAGAGCCTATGTGGCTCGTGCTGGAGGAGAAGGACGAGACCGACGCCGTCTCGTCGTCCTCCTCCACCCTCCACGAAGCCGGACCTGGCGCTGAGTGGGGCGCGAGCGCCGCCACCCTAACCCCAACCCCGTCTCCGTCCTCCCCAACCGACAAAACCCGCCCCATCCCCATTTTATTTTCTGTGTCCATAAAAATCCCACGAGATGGTCGGAAATAAAGGTCCACCCGGGCAGAGCCGCCTTACCCGGGTAAGCCTAATACTCCGGGGGTTCGGCAGGTCCCCCGGAGGTGGTCGCTTGGGATTGGGCCTTCTCCCCCAACCATGCATCCCATCGCCGCGCACCATAGCTTAGGATTGGAGGGCGATTTTATAGAGTCGCCATACTCGTGGCCCAGGCGGTTAAGCCAAGACCCCCGTTCCTCCTGCCGTCACGTACCATTCACAAAACCAATAGGGAATGGTGAATGGGTCGTTGTGACGACCAACAGGAGGCTTACGGTGTGTGTATGACTCGGGTACCCCGGGTTCGTTAAGCCCGTACTGCAGCTGAAAGGCTGGCAGCCCCTGAGGCAGGTCTGGGATTTGCTCTCATCAGGCTCGTACTTTCGCATATTTCTCATACTTGATGGCCAGATTCTGGGCTTTTTCTAGTTTGGATTCTGTAGTAATGTGGTGCCACACTGAGACAGTCCATTTAACCTGGTTTCTATCAATATTTTAGAGGATAACACATGTTATGTCTAGGTTAGGCCTGGGATTTACTCTCATCAGGCTCGTACTTTCGCATATTTCTCATAATTCATGGCCAGATTCTGGGCTTTTTCTGGATTGGATCAGGTAGTAATGTGGTACCACACTGAGACAGTCCATTAAACCTGGTTTCGATCAATATTTTAAAGGACAACGGAAGTTAGGTCTCGGATAGGTCTGGGATTTGCCCTGATCAGGCTCGCACTTTCGCATATTTCTCATACTCGGTGGCCAGATTCTGGGCTTTTTCTGGTTTGGATCCCGTAGTATTGTGGTACCACACAGAAACATTCAATTAAACCTGGTCTTGATAAATATTTTAGAGGATAACGCATGTTAGATCTGGGTTATGTCTAGGATTTGCCCAAATCAGGCTCATAAATTCGCGTATTTCTCATACTTCATGGCTAGATACTGGGCTTTTTCAGGATTGGATCACGTAGTAATGTGGTACCACACTGAAACAGTAAATTAAACCTGGTTTCGATCAATATTTTAGAGGATAACGCATGTTCTGTCTAGGTTAGGCCTGGGATTTGCCCTCATCAGACACATACTTTCGCATTTTTCACATACATGTTGAACAGATCCTGGGTATTTTTCTGGTTTGGATCAGGTAGTAATGTGGTACCACACTGAAGCAGTCGATTAAACCTGGTTTCGATCAATATATTTGAGGATAACTAATGTTAGGTCTAGGTTAGGCCCGGGATTTGCCCTCATCAGGGTCATATTTCCGCGTTCTTCACATACTTGTTGAACAGATCCTGGGCTTTTTCTGGATTGGATCAGGTAGTAATGTGGTACCACACTGAAACAGTCCATTAAACCCGGTTACGATAAATATTTTAGAGGACAACGCAAGTTAGGTCTGGGATAGGTCTGGGATTTGCCCTGATCAGGCTCGCACTTTCGCATATTTCTCATACTCGGTGGCCAGATTCTGGGCTTTTTCTGGTTTGGATCCCGTAGTATTGTGGTACCACACTGAAACATTCAATTAATCCTGGTCTTGATAAATATTTTAGAGTATAACGCATGTTAGATCTGGGTTATGTCTAGGATTTGTCCAAATCAGGCTCATAAATTCGCATATTTCTCATACTTCATGGCTAGATACTGGGCTTTTTCAGGATTGGATCACGTAGTAATGTGGTAGCACACTGAAACAGTCCATTAAACCTGGTTTCTATCAATATTTTAGAGGATAACGCATGTTATGTCTAGGTTAGGCCTGGGATTTGCTCTCATCAGGCTCGTACTTTCGCATATTTCTCATAATTCATGGCCAGATTCTGGGCTTTTTCTGGATTGGATAAGGTAGTAATATGGTACCACTCTGAGACAGTCCATTAAACCTGGTTTCGATCAATATTTTAGAGGACAACGGAAGTTACGTCTCGGATAGGTCTGGGATTTGCCCTGATCAGGCTCGCACTTTCGCATATTTCTCATACTCGGTGGCCAGATTCTGGGCTTTTTCTGGTTTGAATCACGTAGAAATGTGGTACCACACTGAAACATTCAATTAAACCTGGTACTGATAAATAATTTTGAGGGTAACGCATGTTAGGTCTAGGTTAGGCCTGGGATTTGCCCTCATCAGACACATACTTTCGCATTCTCCACATACTTGTTGAACAGATCCTGGGTTCTTTCTGGTTTGGATCACGTAGTAATGTGGTAGCACACTGAGACAGTCCATTAAACCTGGTTTCGATCAATATTTTTGAGGATAACGCATGTTAGATCTTGGTTAGGCCTGGGATTTGCCCTCATCAGACACATACTTTCGCATTCTCCACATACTTGTTGAACAGATCCTAGGTATTCTTCTGGTTTGGATCACGTAGTAATGTGGTACCACACTGAAACAGTCCATTAAACCCGGTTTCGATCAATATATTTGAGGATAACTAATGTTAGGTCTAGGTTAGGCCCGGGATTTGCCCTCATCAGGGTCATATTTCCGCGTTCTTCACATACTTGTTGAACAGATCCTGGGTATTTTTCTGGTTTGGATCACGTAGTAATGTGGTACCACACTGAAACAGTCGATTAAACCTGGTTTCGATCAGTATTTTTGAGGGTAACGCATGTTAGGTCTAGGTTAGGCCTGGGATTTTCCCTGATCAGCCACATACTTTCGCATTCTTCACATACTTGTTGAACGGATCCTGGGTTTTTTGTGGTTTGGATCACGTAGTAATGTGGTAAAACACTGAAACATTCAATTAAACCTGGTCTTGATAAATGTTTTAGAGGATAACGCATGTTGGGTCTGGGATAGGTCTGGGATTTGCCCTCATCAGGCTCATAGTTTCGCGTTTTTCACATACTTGCTGAACAGATCCTGGGTTTTTTCTGTTTTGGATCACGTAGTAATGTGGTACCACACTGAAACAGTCCATTGAACCTGGTTTCGGTCAATATTTTAGAGAATAACGCATGTTAGGTCATGGTTAGGTCTGGGATTTGCTCTCATTAGGCTCGTACTTTCGCATATTCCTCATGGTTCATGGCCAGATTCTGGGCTTTTTCTAGATTGGATCCCGTAGTATTGTGGTGCCACACTGAAACATTCAATTAAACCTGGTCTTGATAATTATTTTAGAGGATAACGCATGTTAGATCTGGGTTATGTCTAGGAATTGCCCAAATCAGGCACATAAATTCGCATATCTCCCATACTTCATGGCTAGATACTGGGCTTTTTCAGGATTGGATCACGTAGTAATGTGGTACCACACTGAAACAGTACATTTAACCTGGTTTCGATCAATATTTTAGAGGACAACGCAAGTTAGGTCTGGGATAGGTCTAGGATTTGCCCTAATCAGGCACATAATTTCGCATTTTCCACATACATGTTGAACAGATCCTGGGTTTTTTCTGGTTTGGATCACGTAGTATTGTGGTACCACATTGAAACATTCGAATTAAACCTGGTCTTGATAAATATTTTAGAGGATAACGCATGTTAGATCTGGGTAATGTCTAGGATTTGCCCTAATCAGGCACATAATTTCGCATTTTCCACATACATGTTGAACAGATCCTGGGTTTCTTCTGGTTTGGATTACGTAGTAATGTGGTACCACACTGAAACATTCAATTAAACCTGGTCTTGATAAATATTTTAGAGGATAACGCATGTTAGGTCTGGGGTAGGTCTGGGATTTGCTCTCATCAGGCTCGTAGTTTCGCACATTTCTCATACTTGATGGCCAGATTCTGGGCTTTTTCTAGTTTGGATTCTGTTGTAATGTGGTGCCACACTGAGACAGTCCATTTAACCTGGTTTCTATCAATATTTTAGAGGATAACACATGTTATGTCTAGGTTAGGCCTGGGATTCACTCTCATCAGGCTCGTACTTTCGCATATTTCTCATAATTCATGGCCAGATACTGGGCTTTTTCTGGATTGGATCAGGTAGTAATGTGGTACCACACTGAGACAGTCCATTAAACCTGGTTTCGATTAATATTTTAGAGGACAACGGAAGTTAGGTCTCGGATAGGTCTGGGATTTGCCCTGATCAGGCTCGCACTTTCGCATATTTCTCATACTCGGTGGCCCGATTCTGGGCTTTTTCTGGTTTTGATCCCGTAGTATTGTGGTACCACACTGAAACATTCAATTAAACCTGGTCTTGATAAATATTTTAGAGGATAACGCATGTTAGATCTGGGTTATGTCTAGGATTTGTCCAAATCAGGCTCATAAATTCGCATATTTCTCATACTTCATGGCTAGATACTGGGCTTTTTCAGGATTGCATCAGGTAGTAATGTGGTACCACACTGAAACAGTAAATTAAACCTAGTTTCGATCAATATTTTAGAGGATAACGCATGTTCTGTCTAGGTTAGGCCTGGGATTTGCCCTCATCAGACACATACTTTCGCATTTTCCACATACATGTTGAACAGATCCTGGGTATTTTTCTGGTTTGGATCAGGTAGTAATGTGGTACCACACTGAAGCAGTCGATTAAACCTGGTTTCGATCAATATATTTGAGGATAACTAATGTTAGGTCTAGGTTAGGCCCGGGATTTGCCCTCATCAGGGTCATATTTCCGCGTTCTTCACATACTTGTTGGACAGATCCTGGGCTTTTTCTGGATTGGATCAGGTAGTAATGTGGTACCACACTGAAACAGTCCATTAAACCCGGTTTCGATCAATATTTTAGAGGACAACGCAAGTTAGGTCTGGGATAGGTCTGGGATTTGCCCTGATCAGGCTCGCACTATCGCATATTTCTCATACTCGGTGGCCAGATTCTGGGCTTTTTCTGGTTTGGATCCCGTAGTACTGTGGTACCACACTGAAACATTTAATTAAACCTGGTCTTGACAAATATTTTAGAGGATAGCGCATGTTAGATCTGGGTTATGTCTAGGATTTGCCCAAATCAGGCTCATAAATTCGCATATTTCTCATACTTCATGGCTAGGTACTGGGCTTTTTCAGGATTGGATCACCTAGTAATGTGGTGGCACACTGAAACAGTCCATTAAACCTGGTTTCGATCAATATTTTAGAGGATAACGCATGTCCTGTCTAGGTTAGGCCTGGGATTTGCCCTCATCAGACACATACTTTCGCATTTTCCACATACATGTTGAACAGATTCTGGGTTTTTTCTGGTTTGGATCACGTAGTAATGTGGTAGCACACTGAAACAGTCCATTAAGCCTGGTTTCAATCAATATATTTGAGGATAACTCATGTTAGGTCTAGGTTAGGCCCGGGATTTGCCCTCATCAGGGTCATATTTCCGCGTTCTTCACATACGTGTTGAACAGATCCTGGGCTTTTTCTGGATTGGATCGGGTAGTAATGTGGTACCACACTGAAACAGTACATTTAACCTGGTTTCGATCAATATTTTAGAGGACAACGCAAGTTAGGTCTGGGATAGGTCTAGGATTTGCCCTAATCAGGCACATAATTTCGCATTTTCCACATACATGTTGAACAGATCCTGGGTTTTTTCTGGTTTGGATCACGTAGTATTGTGGTACCACATTGAAACATTCGAATTAAACCTGGTCTTGATAAATATTTTAGAGGATAACGCATGTTAGATCTGGGTAATGTCTAGGATTTGCCCTAATCAGGCACATAATTTCGCATTTTCCACATACATGTTGAACAGATCCTGGGTTTCTTCTGGTTTGGATTACGTAGTAATGTGGTACCACACTGAAACATTCAATTAAACCTGGTCTTGATAAATATTTTAGAGGATAACGCATGTTAGGTCTGGGGTAGGTCTGGGATTTGCTCTCATCAGGCTCGTAGTTTCGCACATTTCTCATACTTGATGGCCAGATTCTGGGCTTTTTCTAGTTTGGATTCTGTTGTAATGTGGTGCCACACTGAGACAGTCCATTTAACCTGGTTTCTATCAATATTTTAGAGGATAACACATGTTATGTCTAGGTTAGGCCTGGGATTCACTCTCATCAGGCTCGTACTTTCGCATATTTCTCATAATTCATGGCCAGATACTGGGCTTTTTCTGGATTGGATCAGGTAGTAATGTGGTACCACACTGAGACAGTCCATTAAACCTGGTTTCGATTAATATTTTAGAGGACAACGGAAGTTAGGTCTCGGATAGGTCTGGGATTTGCCCTGATCAGGCTCGCACTTTCGCATATTTCTCATACTCGGTGGCCCGATTCTGGGCTTTTTCTGGTTTTGATCCCGTAGTATTGTGGTACCACACTGAAACATTCAATTAATCCTGGTCTTGATAAATATTTTAGAGTATAACGCATGTTAGATCTGGGTTATGTCTAGGATTTGTCCAAATCAGGCTCATAAATTCGCATATTTCTCATACTTCATGGCTAGATACTGGGCTTTTTCAGGATTGGATCACGTAGTAATGTGGTAGCACACTGAAACAGTCCATTAAACCTGGTTTCTATCAATATTTTAGAGGATAACGCATGTTATGTCTAGGTTAGGCCTGGGATTTGCTCTCATCAGGCTCGTACTTTCGCATATTTCTCATAATTCATGGCCAGATTCTGGGCTTTTTCTGGATTGGATAAGGTAGTAATATGGTACCACTCTGAGACAGTCCATTAAACCTGGTTTCGATCAATATTTTAGAGGACAACGGAAGTTACGTCTCGGATAGGTCTGGGATTTGCCCTGATCAGGCTCGCACTTTCGCATATTTCTCATACTCGGTGGCCAGATTCTGGGCTTTTTCTGGTTTGAATCACGTAGAAATGTGGTACCACACTGAAACATTCAATTAAACCTGGTACTGATAAATAATTTTGAGGGTAACGCATGTTAGGTCTAGGTTAGGCCTGGGATTTGCCCTCATCAGACACATACTTTCGCATTCTCCACATACTTGTTGAACAGATCCTGGGTTCTTTCTGGTTTGGATCACGTAGTAATGTGGTAGCACACTGAGACAGTCCATTAAACCTGGTTTCGATCAATATTTTTGAGGATAACGCATGTTAGATCTTGGTTAGGCCTGGGATTTGCCCTCATCAGACACATACTTTCGCATTCTCCACATACTTGTTGAACAGATCCTAGGTATTCTTCTGGTTTGGATCACGTAGTAATGTGGTACCACACTGAAACAGTCCATTAAACCCGGTTTCGATCAATATATTTGAGGATAACTAATGTTAGGTCTAGGTTAGGCCCGGGATTTGCCCTCATCAGGGTCATATTTCCGCGTTCTTCACATACTTGTTGAACAGATCCTGGGTATTTTTCTGGTTTGGATCACGTAGTAATGTGGTACCACACTGAAACAGTCGATTAAACCTGGTTTCGATCAGTATTTTTGAGGGTAACGCATGTTAGGTCTAGGTTAGGCCTGGGATTTTCCCTGATCAGCCACATACTTTCGCATTCTTCACATACTTGTTGAACGGATCCTGGGTTTTTTGTGGTTTGGATCACGTAGTAATGTGGTAAAACACTGAAACATTCAATTAAACCTGGTCTTGATAAATGTTTTAGAGGATAACGCATGTTGGGTCTGGGATAGGTCTGGGATTTGCCCTCATCAGGCTCATAGTTTCGCGTTTTTCACATACTTGCTGAACAGATCCTGGGTTTTTTCTGTTTTGGATCACGTAGTAATGTGGTACCACACTGAAACAGTCCATTGAACCTGGTTTCGGTCAATATTTTAGAGAATAACGCATGTTAGGTCATGGTTAGGTCTGGGATTTGCTCTCATTAGGCTCGTACTTTCGCATATTCCTCATGGTTCATGGCCAGATTCTGGGCTTTTTCTAGATTGGATCCCGTAGTATTGTGGTGCCACACTGAAACATTCAATTAAACCTGGTCTTGATAATTATTTTAGAGGATAACGCATGTTAGATCTGGGTTATGTCTAGGAATTGCCCAAATCAGGCACATAAATTCGCATATCTCCCATACTTCATGGCTAGATACTGGGCTTTTTCAGGATTGGATCACGTAGTAATGTGGTACCACACTGAAACAGTACATTTAACCTGGTTTCGATCAATATTTTAGAGGACAACGCAAGTTAGGTCTGGGATAGGTCTAGGATTTGCCCTAATCAGGCACATAATTTCGCATTTTCCACATACATGTTGAACAGATCCTGGGTTTTTTCTGGTTTGGATCACGTAGTATTGTGGTACCACATTGAAACATTCGAATTAAACCTGGTCTTGATAAATATTTTAGAGGATAACGCATGTTAGATCTGGGTAATGTCTAGGATTTGCCCTAATCAGGCACATAATTTCGCATTTTCCACATACATGTTGAACAGATCCTGGGTTTCTTCTGGTTTGGATTACGTAGTAATGTGGTACCACACTGAAACATTCAATTAAACCTGGTCTTGATAAATATTTTAGAGGATAACGCATGTTAGGTCTGGGGTAGGTCTGGGATTTGCTCTCATCAGGCTCGTAGTTTCGCACATTTCTCATACTTGATGGCCAGATTCTGGGCTTTTTCTAGTTTGGATTCTGTTGTAATGTGGTGCCACACTGAGACAGTCCATTTAACCTGGTTTCTATCAATATTTTAGAGGATAACACATGTTATGTCTAGGTTAGGCCTGGGATTCACTCTCATCAGGCTCGTACTTTCGCATATTTCTCATAATTCATGGCCAGATACTGGGCTTTTTCTGGATTGGATCAGGTAGTAATGTGGTACCACACTGAGACAGTCCATTAAACCTGGTTTCGATTAATATTTTAGAGGACAACGGAAGTTAGGTCTCGGATAGGTCTGGGATTTGCCCTGATCAGGCTCGCACTTTCGCATATTTCTCATACTCGGTGGCCCGATTCTGGGCTTTTTCTGGTTTTGATCCCGTAGTATTGTGGTACCACACTGAAACATTCAATTAAACCTGGTCTTGATAAATATTTTAGAGGATAACGCATGTTAGATCTGGGTTATGTCTAGGATTTGTCCAAATCAGGCTCATAAATTCGCATATTTCTCATACTTCATGGCTAGATACTGGGCTTTTTCAGGATTGCATCAGGTAGTAATGTGGTACCACACTGAAACAGTAAATTAAACCTAGTTTCGATCAATATTTTAGAGGATAACGCATGTTCTGTCTAGGTTAGGCCTGGGATTTGCCCTCATCAGACACATACTTTCGCATTTTCCACATACATGTTGAACAGATCCTGGGTATTTTTCTGGTTTGGATCAGGTAGTAATGTGGTACCACACTGAAGCAGTCGATTAAACCTGGTTTCGATCAATATATTTGAGGATAACTAATGTTAGGTCTAGGTTAGGCCCGGGATTTGCCCTCATCAGGGTCATATTTCCGCGTTCTTCACATACTTGTTGGACAGATCCTGGGCTTTTTCTGGATTGGATCAGGTAGTAATGTGGTACCACACTGAAACAGTCCATTAAACCCGGTTTCGATCAATATTTTAGAGGACAACGCAAGTTAGGTCTGGGATAGGTCTGGGATTTGCCCTGATCAGGCTCGCACTATCGCATATTTCTCATACTCGGTGGCCAGATTCTGGGCTTTTTCTGGTTTGGATCCCGTAGTACTGTGGTACCACACTGAAACATTTAATTAAACCTGGTCTTGACAAATATTTTAGAGGATAGCGCATGTTAGATCTGGGTTATGTCTAGGATTTGCCCAAATCAGGCTCATAAATTCGCATATTTCTCATACTTCATGGCTAGGTACTGGGCTTTTTCAGGATTGGATCACCTAGTAATGTGGTGGCACACTGAAACAGTCCATTAAACCTGGTTTCGATCAATATTTTAGAGGATAACGCATGTCCTGTCTAGGTTAGGCCTGGGATTTGCCCTCATCAGACACATACTTTCGCATTTTCCACATACATGTTGAACAGATTCTGGGTTTTTTCTGGTTTGGATCACGTAGTAATGTGGTAGCACACTGAAACAGTCCATTAAGCCTGGTTTCAATCAATATATTTGAGGATAACTCATGTTAGGTCTAGGTTAGGCCCGGGATTTGCCCTCATCAGGGTCATATTTCCGCGTTCTTCACATACGTGTTGAACAGATCCTGGGCTTTTTCTGGATTGGATCGGGTAGTAATGTGGTACCACACTGAAACAGTCCATTAAACCTGGTTTCGATGAATATTTTAGAGGATAACGCATGTTAGGTCTGCGGTAGGTCTGGGATTTGCTCTCATCAGGCTCATAAATTCGCATATTTCTCATACTTCATGGCTAGATACTGGGCTTTTTCAGGATTGGATCACGTAGTAATGTGGTACCACACTGAAACAGTAAATTAAACCTAGTTTCGATCAATATTTTAGAGGATAACGCATGTTCTGTCTAGGTGAGGCCTGGGATTTGCCCTCATCAGACACATACTTTCGCATTTTCCACATACATGTTGAACAGATCCTAGGTATTCTTCTGGTTTGGATCACGTAGTAATGTGGTACCACACTGAAACAGTCCATTAAACCCGGTTTCGATCAATATTTTAGTGGATAACGCAAGTTAGGTCTGGGATAGGTGTGGGATTTGCCCTCATCAGGGTCATATTTTCGCGTTCTTCACATACTTGTTGAACAGAACCTGGGTATTTTTCTGGTTTGGATCAGGTAGTAATGTGGCACCACACTGAAACAGTCGATTAAACCTGGTTTCGATCAGTATTTTTGAGGGTAACGCATGTTAGGTCTAGGTTAGGCCTGGGATTTTCCCTGATCAGCCACATACTTTCGCATTCTTCACATACTTGTTGAACGGATCCTGGGTTTTTTGTGGTTTGGATCACGTAGTAATGTGGTACCACACTGAAACAGTCCATTAAACCCGGTTTCGATCAATATTTTAGAGGATAACGCATGTTGGGTCTGGGATAGGTCTGGGAGTTGCCCTCATCAGGCTCATAGTTTCGCGTTTTTCACATACTTGCTGAACAGATCCTGGGTTTTTTCTGTTTTGGATCACGTAGTAATGTGGTACCACACTGAAACAGTCCATTGAACCTGGTTTCGGTCAATATTTTAGAGAATAACGCATGTTAGGTCATGGTTAGGTCTGGGATTTGCTCTCATTAGGCTCGTACTTTCGCATATTCCTCATGGTTCATGGCCAGATTCTGGGCTTTTTCTAGATTGGATCCCGTAGTATTGTGGTACCACACTGAAACATTCAATTAAACCTGGTCTTGATAAATATTTTAGAGGATAACGCATGTTAGATCTGGGTTATGTCTAGGATTTGCCCAAATCAGGCACATAAATTCGCATATCTCTCATACTTCATGGCTAGATACTGGGCTTTTTCAGGATTGGATCACGTAGTAATGTGGTACCACACTGAAACAGTACATTTAACCTGGTTTCGATCAATATTTTAGAGGACAACGCAAGTTAGGTCTGGGATAGGTCTAGGATTTGCCCTAATCAGGCACATAATTTCGCATTTTCCACATACATGTTGAACAGATCCTGGGTTTTTTCTGGTTTGGATCACGTAGTATTGTGGTACCACATTGAAACATTCAATTAAACCTGGTCTTGATAAATATTTTAGAGGATAACGCATGTTAGATCTGGGTAATGTCTAGGATTTGCCCTAATCAGGCACATAATTTCGCATTTTCCACATACATGTTGACCAGATCCTGGGTTTCTTCTGGTTTGGATTACGTAGTAATGTGGTACCACACTGAAACATTCAATTAAACCTGGTCTTGATAAATATTTTAGAGGATAACGCATGTTAGGTCTGGGGTAGGTCTGGGATTTGCTCTCATCAGGCTCGTAGTTTCGCATATTTCTCATACTTGATGGCCAGATTCTGGGCTTTTTCTAGTTTGGATTCTGTTGTAATGTGGTGCCACACTGAGACAGTCCATTTAACCTGGTTTCTATCAATATTTTAGAGGATAACACATGTTATGTCTAGGTTAGGCCTGGGATTCACTCTCATCAGGCTCGTACTTTCGCATATTTCTCATAATTCATGGCCAGATTCTGGGCTTTTTCTGGATTGGATCAGGTAGTAATGTGGTACCACACTGAAACAGTCAATTAAACCTGGTTTCTATCAATATTTTAGAGGATAACACATGTTATGTCTAGGTTAGGCCTGGGATTCACTCTCATCAGGCTCGTACTTTCGCATATTTCTCATAATTCATGGCCAGATTCTGGGCTTTTTCTGGTTTGGATCACGTAGTATTGTGGTACCACACTGAAACAGTCAATTAAACCTGGTTTCCATCAATATTTTAGAGGACAACGCAAGTTAGGTCTGGTATAGGTTTGGGATTTGCCCTCATCAGGGTCATATTTTCGCGTCCTTCACATGCTTGTTGAACAGATCCCGGGTATTTTTCTGGTTTGGATCAGGTAGTAATGTGGTACCACACTGAAACAGTCGATTAAACCTGGTTTCGATCAATATTTTTGAGGATAACTCATGTTAGGTCTAGGTTAGGCCTGGGATTTGCCCTCATCAGGGTCATATTTCCGCGTTCTTCACATACTTGTTGAACAGATCCTGTGTATTTTTCCGGTTTGGATCACGTAGTTATGTGGTACCACACTGAACCATTCAATTAAACCTGATCTTGATAAATGTTTTAGAGAATAACGCATGTTGGGTCTGGGATAGGTCTGGGATTTGCCCTCATCAGGCTCATAGTTTCGCGTTTTTCACATACTTGTTGAACAGATCCTGGGTTTTTTCTGTTTTGGATCACGTAGAAATGTGGTACCACACTGAAACAGTCGAGTAAACCTGGTATCGATCAATATTTTAGAGAATAACCCATGTTAGGTCATGGTTAGGTCTGGGATTTGCACTCATCAGGCTCGTACTTCCGCATATTTCTCATACTTGATGGCCAGATTCTGGACTTTTTCTAGTTTGGATCCTGTAGTAATGTGGTACCACACTGAAACAGTCCATTTAACCTGGTTTCGATCTATATTTTAGAGGATAACGCATGTTATGTCTAGGTTAGGCCTGGGATTTGCCCTCATCAGACACATACTTTCGCATTCTCCACATACTTGTTGAACAGATCCTGGGTTTTTTCAGGTTTGGATCACGTAGTAATGAGATACCACACTGAAACATTCAATTAAACCTGGTCTTGATAAATATATTAGAGGATAACGCATGTTAGGTTATGGGTTAGGTCTAGGATTTGCCCTCATCAGGCTCATACTTTCGCATATTTCCCATACTTGATGGCTAGATCCAGGGCTTTTTCTGGATTGGATCACGTAGTAATGTGGTACCACACTGAAACAGTCAATTAAACCTGGTTTCCATCAATATTTTAGAGGACAACGCAAGTTAGGTCTGGTATAGTTCTGGGATTTGCCATCATCAGGGTCATATTTTCGCGTTCTTCACATACTTGTTGAACAGATCCTGGGTATTTTTCTGGTTTGGATCAGGTAGTAACGTGGTACCACACTGTAGCAGTCGATTAAACCTGGTGTCGATCAATATTTTAGAGAATAACGCTTGATAGGTCTTGGTTAGGTCTGAGATTTGCTCTCATCAGGCTCGTACTTTCGCATATTTCTCATAGTTCATGGCCTGATTCTGGGCTTTTTCTGGTTTGGATCACATAGTAATGTGGTACCACACTGAAACAGTCGATTAAACCTGGTTTCGGTCAGTATTTTTGAGGGTAACGCATGTTAGGTCTAGGTTAGGCCTGGGATTTTCCCTCATCAGACACATACTTTCGCATTCTTCACAGACTTGTTGAACGGACTCTGGGCTTTTTCTGGTTTGGATGCCGTAGTAATGTGGTACCACACTGAAACATTCAATTAAACCTGGTCTTGATAAATATTTTGGAGGATAACGCATGTTAGGTCTGGGTTAGGTCTAGGATTTGCCCTAATCAGGCTCATATTTTCGCATATTTCTCAAACTTGATGGCCAGATCTATTGCTTTTTCTGGTTTGGATCATGTGGTAATGTGGTATCACACTGATAAAGCCCATTAAACCTGGTTTCGATGAATAGTTTAGAGGATAACTCATGTTAGGTCAAGGTTAGTCCTGGGATTTGCCCTCATCAGACACATACTTTCGCATTCTTCACATACTTGTTGAACTGATCCGGGGTTTTTTCAGGTTTGGATCACGTAGTAATGTGGTACCACACTGAAACAGTAAATTAAACCTGGTTTCTATCAATATTTTAGAGGATAACACATGTTATGTCTAGGTTAGGCCTGGGATTCACTCTCATCAGGCTCGTACTTTCGCATATTTCCCATAATTCATGGCCAGATTCTGGGCTTTTTCTGGTTTGGATCACGTAGTATTGTGGTACCACACTGAAACAGTCAATTAAACCTGGTTTCCATCAATATTTTAGAGGACAACGCAAGTTAGGTCTGGTATAGGTTTGGGATTTGCCCTCATCAGGGTCATATTTTCGCGTCCTTCACATGCTTGTTGAACAGATCCCGGGTATTTTTCTGGTTTGGATCAGGTAGTAATGTGGTACCACACTGAAACAGTCGATTAAACCTGGTTTCGATCAATATTTTTGAGGATAACTCATGTTAGGTCTAGGTTAGGCCTGGGATTTGCCCTCATCAGGGTCATATTTCCGCGTTCTTCACATACTTGTTGAACAGATCCTGTGTATTTTTCCGGTTTGGATCACGTAGTTATGTGGTACCACACTGAACCATTCAATTAAACCTGATCTTGATAAATGTTTTAGAGAATAACGCATGTTGGGTCTGGGATAGGTCTGGGATTTGCCCTCATCAGGCTCATAGTTTCGCGTTTTTCACATACTTGTTGAACAGATCCTGGGTTTTTTCTGTTTTGGATCACGTAGAAATGTGGTACCACACTGAAACAGTCGAGTAAACCTGGTATCGATCAATATTTTAGAGAATAACCCATGTTAGGTCATGGTTAGGTCTGGGATTTGCACTCATCAGGCTCGTACTTCCGCATATTTCTCATACTTGATGGCCAGATTCTGGACTTTTTCTAGTTTGGATCCTGTAGTAATGTGGTACCACACTGAAACAGTCCATTTAACCTGGTTTCGATCTATATTTTAGAGGATAACGCATGTTATGTCTAGGTTAGGCCTGGGATTTGCCCTCATCAGACACATACTTTCGCATTCTCCACATACTTGTTGAACAGATCCTGGGTTTTTTCAGGTTTGGATCACGTAGTAATGAGATACCACACTGAAACATTCAATTAAACCTGGTCTTGATAAATATATTAGAGGATACCGCATGTTAGGTTATGGGTTAGGTCTAGGATTTGCCCTCATCAGGCTCATACTTTCGCATATTTCCCATACTTGATGGCTAGATCCAGGGCTTTTTCTGGATTGGATCACGTAGTAATGTGGTACCACACTGAAACAGTCAATTAAACCTGGTTTCCATCAATATTTTAGAGGACAACGCAAGTTAGGTCTGGTATAGTTCTGGGATTTGCCATCATCAGGGTCATATTTTCGCGTTCTTCACATACTTGTTGAACAGATCCTGGGTATTTTTCTGGTTTGGATCAGGTAGTAACGTGGTACCACACTGTAGCAGTCGATTAAACCTGGTGTCGATCAATATTTTAGAGAATAACGCTTGATAGGTCTTGGTTAGGTCTGAGATTTGCTCTCATCAGGCTCGTACTTTCGCAAATTTCTCATAGTTCATGGCCTGATTCTGGGCTTTTTCTGGTTTGGATCACATAGTAATGTGGTACCACACTGAAACAGTCGATTAAACCTGGTTTCGGTCAGTATTTTTGAGGGTAACGCATGTTAGGTCTAGGTTAGGCCTGGGATTTTCCCTCATCAGACACATACTTTCGCATTCTTCACAGACTTGTTGAACGGACTCTGGGCTTTTTCTGGTTTGGATGCCGTAGTAATGTGGTACCACACTGAAACATTCAATTAAACCTGGTCTTGATAAATATTTTGGAGGATAACGCATGTTAGGTCTGGGTTAGGTCTAGGATTTGCCCTAATCAGGCTCATATTTTCGCATATTTCTCAAACTTGATGGCCAGATCTATTGCTTTTTCTGGTTTGGATCATGTGGTAATGTGGTATCACACTGATAAAGCCCATTAAACCTGGTTTCGATGAATAGTTTAGAGGATAACTCATGTTAGGTCAAGGTTAGTCCTGGGATTTGCCCTCATCAGACACATACTTTCGCATTCTTCACATACTTGTTGAACTGATCCGGGGTTTTTTCAGGTTTGGATCACGTAGTAATGTGGTACCACACTGAAACAGTAAATTAAACCCAGTTTCGATCAATATTTTAGAGGATAACGCAAGTTAGGTCTGGGATAGGTCTGGGATTTGCCCACATCAGGGTCATATTTTCGCATTTTTCACATACTTGTTGAACAGATCCCTGGCTTTTTCTGGTTTGGATCACGTAGAAATGTGGTACCACACTGAAACATTCAATTAAACCTGGTACTGATAAATATTTTTGAGGGAATCGGATGTTAGGTCTAGGTTAGGCCTGGGATTTGCCCTCATCAGACACATACTTTCGCATTCGTCACATACTTGTTGACGGATCCTGGGTTTTTTGTGGTTTGGATCACGTAGTAATGTGGTACCACACTGAAACAGTCAATTATACCTGGTTTCGATCAATATTTTAGAGGATAACGCATATTATGTCTGGGAGAGGTCCGGGATTTGCCCTCATCAGACACATACTTTCGCATTCGTCTCATACTTGTTGACGGATCCTGGGTATTTTTCTGGTTTGGATCTGGTAGTAATGTGGTACCACACTGAAACAGTCGATTAAACCTGGTTTCGATCAATATTTTTGAGGATAACGCATGTTAGGTCTAGGTTAGGCCTGGGATTTTCCTTCATCAGACACATACTTACACATTCTTCACAGACTTGTTCAACGGATTCTGGGCTTTTTCTGGTTTGGATGCCGTAGTAATGTGGTACCACACTGAAACATTCAATAAAACCTGGTCTTGAAAAATATTTTGGAGGATAACGCATGTTAGGTCTGGGTTAGGTCTAGGATTTGCCCTCATCAGGCTCGTACTTTCGAATATTTCTCATAGTTCATGGCCTGATTCTGGGCTTTTTCTGGTTTGGATCACATAGTAATGTGGTACCACACTGAAACAGTCCATTAAACCTGGTTTCGATCAATATTTTAGAGGATAACGCATGTTATGTCTAGGTTAGGCCTGGGATTTGCCCTCATCAGGGTCATATTTTCGCGTTCTTCGCATACTTGTTGAACAGATCCTGGGTATTTTTCTGGTTTGGATCAGGTAGTAATCTGGTACCTCACTGAAACAGACCATTAAACCTGGTTTCGATCAATTTTTTTGAGGGTAACGCATTTTAGGTCTAGGTTAGGCCTGGTATTTTCCCGCATCAGACACATACTTTCACATTCTTCGCAGACTTGTTGAACGGATTCTGGGCTTTTTCTGGTTTGGATGCCGTAGTAATGTGGTACCACACTGAAACATTCAATTAAACCTGGTCTTGATAAATATTTTGGAGGATAACGCATGTTAGGTCTGGGTTAGGTCTAGGATTTGCCCTAATCAGGCTCATATTTTCGCATATTTCTCAAACTTGATGGCCAGATCCATTGCTTTTTCTAGATTGGATCCTGTAGTAATGTGGTACCACACTGAAACAGTACATTTAACCTGGTTTCGATAAATATTTTAGAGGATAACGCATGTTAGATCTGGGTATTGTCTAGGATTTGCCCTAATCAGGCACATAATTTCGCATTTTCCACATACATGTTGAACAGATCCTGGGTTTCTTCTGGTTTGGATCACGTAGTAATGTGGTACCACACTGAAACATTCACTTAAACCTGGTTTCCATCAATATTTTAGAGGATAACGCATGTTATGTCTAGGTTAGGCCTGCGATTTGCTCTCATCAGGCTCGTACTTTCGCATATTTCTCATAATTAATGGCCAGATTCTGGGCTTTTTCTGGATTGGATCAGGTAGTAATGTGGTACCACACTGAGACAGTCCATTAAACCTGGTTTCGATCAATATCTTAGAGGACAACGGAAGTTAGGTCTCGGATAGGTCTGGGATTTGCCCTGATCAGGTTCGCACTTTCGCATATTTCTCATACTCGGTGGCCAGGTTCTGGGCTTTTTCTGGTTTGGATCCCGTAGTATTGTGGTACCACACTGAAACATTCAATTAAACCTGGTCTTGATAAATAATTTAGAGGATAACGCATGTTAGATCTGGGTTATGTCTAGGATTTGTCCAAATCAGGCTCATAAATTCGCATATTTCTCATACTTCATGGCTAGATACTGGGCTTTTTCAGGATTGGATCACGTAGTAATGTGGTACCACACTTAAACAGTAAATTAAACCTAGTTTCGATCAATGTTTTAGAGGATAACGCAAGTTAGGTCTGGGATAGGTCTGGCATTTGCCCTCATCGGGGTCATATTATCGCATTTTTCACATACTTGTTGAACAGATCCCTTGCTATTTCTGGTTTGGATCACGTAGAAATGTGGTACCACACTGAAACATTCAATTAAACCTGGTACTGATAAATATTTTTGAGGGTAACGCATGTTCTGTCTAGGTTAGGCCTGGGATTTGCACTCATCAGACACATACTTTCGCATTTTCCACATACTTGTTGAACAGATCCTGGGTTCTTTCTGGTTTGGATCACGTAGTAATGTGGTAGCACACTGAAACAGTCCATTAAACCTGGTTTCGATCAATATTTTTGAGGATAACGCATGTTAGATCTTGGTTAGGCCTGGGATTTGCCCTCATCAGACACATGCTTTCGCGGTCTCCACATACTTGTTGAACAGATCCTGGGTATTCTTCTGGTTTGGATCACGTAGTAATGTGGTACCATACTGAAACAGTCCATTAAACCCGGTTTCGATCAATATTTTTGAGGATAACGCATGTTAGGTCTAGGTTAGGCCCGGGATTTGCCCTCACCAGGGTCATATTTCCGCGTTCTTCACATACTTGTTGAACAGATCCTGGGTATTTTTCTGGTTTGGATCACGCAGTAATGTGGTACCACACTGAAATAGTCGATTAAACCTGGTCTTGGTAAATATTTTAGAAGATAACGCATGTTAGATCTGGGTAATGTCTAGGATTTGCCCTAATCAGGCACATAATTTCGCATTTTCCACATACATGTTGAACAGATCCTGGGTTTCTTCTGGTTTGGATCACGTAGTAATGTGGTACCACACTGAAGCATTCAATTAAACCTGGTCTTGGTAAATATTTTAGAGGATAACGCATGTTAGGTCTGGGGTAGGTCTGGGATTTGCTCTCATCAGGCTCGTACTTTCGCATATTTCTCATACTTGATGGCCAGATTCTGGGCTTTTTCTGGATTGGATCAGGTAGTAATGTGGTACCACACTGAGACAGTCCATTAAACCTGGTTTCGATCAATATTTTAAAGGACAACGGAAGTTAGGTCTCGGATAGGTCTGGGATTTGCCCTGATCAGGCTCGCACTTTCGCATATTTCTCATACTCGGTGGCCAGATTCTGGGCTTTTTCTGGATTGGATCACGTAGTAATGTGGTACCACACTGAAACAGTAAATTAAACCTAGTTTCGATCAATATTTTAGAGGATAACGCAAGTTAGGTCAAGGTTAGTCCTGGGATTTGCCCTGATCAGGCTCGCACTTTCGCATATTTCTCATACTCGGTGGCCAGATTCTGGGCTTTTTCTGGATTGGATCACGTAGTAATGTGGTACCACACTGAAACAGTAAATTAAACCTAGTTTCGATCAATATTTTTGAGGATAACGCATGTTAGGTCTAGGTTAGGCCCGGGATTTGCCCTCACCAGGGTCATATTACCGCGTTGTACACATACTTGTTGAACAGATCCTGGGTATTTTTCTGGTTTGGATCACGCAGTAATGTGGTACCACACTGAAATAGTCGATTAAACCTGTTTTCGATCAATATTTTAGAGGATAACGCAAGTTATGTCTGGGATAGTTCCGGGATTTGCCCTCGTCAGGCTCATACTTTCGCATTCTTCACATACTTGTTGAACAGATCCTGGGTATTTTTCTGGTTTGGATCAGGCAGTAATGTGGCACCACACTTAAACAGTCGATTAAACCTGGTTTCGATCAATATTTTTGAGGATAACGCATGTTAGGTCTAGGTTAGGCCCGAGATTTGCCCTCATCAGGGTCATATTTCCGCGTTCTTCACATACTTGTTGAACAGATCTTGGGTATTTTTCTGGTTTGGATCACGTAGTAATGTGGTACCTCACTGAAACAGTCGATTAAACCTGGTTTCGATCAGTATTTTTGAGGGTAACGCATGTTAGGTCTAGGTTAGGCCTGGGATTTTCCCTGATCAGCCACATACTTTCGCATTCTTCACATACTTGTTGAACGGATCCTGGGTTTTTTGTGGTTTGGATCACGTAGTAATGTGGTACCACACTGAAACATTCAATTAAACCTGGACTTGATAAATGTTTTAGAGGATAACGCATGTTGAGTCTGGGATAAGTCTGGGATTTGCCCTCATCAGGGTCATATTTTCGCATTTTTCACATACCTGTTGAACAGATCCCTGGCTTTTTCTGGTTTGGATCACGTAGAAATGTGGTACCACACTGAAACATTCAATTAAACCTGGTACTGATAAATATTTTTGAGGGTAACGCATGTTAGGTCTAGGTCAGGCCTGGGATTTTCCCTCATCAGACACATACTTTCGCACTCTTCACATACTTGTTGAACGGATCCTGGGTGTTTTCTGGTTTGGATCACGTAGTAATGTGGTAGCACACTGAAAGAGTCCATTAAACCTGGTTGCGATCAATATTTTAGAGGATAACGCATGTTCTGTCTAGGTTAGGCCTGGGATTTGCCCTCATCAGACACATACTTTCGCATTTTCCGCATACTTGTTGAACAGATCCTGGGTTTTTTCTGGTTTGGATCACGTAGTAATGTGGTAGCACACTGAAACAGTCCATTAAACCTGGTTTCGATCAATATCTTTGAGGATAACTCATGTTAGGTCTAGGTTAGGCCCGGGATTTGCCCTCATCAGGGTCATATTTCCGCGTTCTTCACATACTTGTTGAACAGATCCTGGGCTTTTTCTGGATTGGATCAGGTTGTAATGTGGTACCACACTGAAACAGTCCATTAAACCTGGTTTCGATCAATATTTTAGAGGAGAACGCAAGTTAGGTCTGGGATAGGTCTGGGATTTGCCCTGATCAGGCTCGCACTTTCGCATATTTCTCGCACTCGGTGGCCAGATTTTGGGCTTTTTCTGGTTTGGATCCCGTAGTATTGTGGTACCACACTGAAACATTCAATTAAACCTGGTCTTGATAAATATTTTAGAGGATAACGCATGTTAGATCTGGGTTATGTCTAGGATTTGCCCAAATCAGGCTCATGAATTCGCATATTTCTCATACTTCATGGCTAGATACTGGGCTTTTTCAGGATTGGATCACGTAGTAATGTGGTACCACACTGAAACAGTAAATTAAACCTAGTTTCGATCAATATTTTAGAGGATAACGCAAGTTAGGTATAGGTTAGGCCTGGGATTTTCCCTCATCAGACACATACTTTCGCATTCTTCACATACTTGTTGAACGGATCCTGGGGTTTTTCAGGTTTGGATCACGTAGTAATGTGGTAGCTCACTGAAACAGTCCATTAAACCTGGTTTCGATCAATATTTTAGAGGATAACGCATGTTCTCTCTAGGTTAGGCCTGGGATTTGCCCTCATCATACACATACTTTCGCATTCTCCACATACTTGTTGAACAGATCCTGTGTTCTTTCTGGTTTGGATCACGTAGTAATGTGGTTGCTCACTGAAACAGTCCATTAAACCTGGTTTCGATCAATATTTTAGAGGATAACGCATGTTCTATCTAGGTTAGGCCTGGGATTTGCCCTCATCAGACACATACTTTCGCATTCTCCACATACTTGTTGAACAGATCCTGGGTTCTTTCTGGTTTGGATCACGTAGTAATGTGGTAGCACACTGAAACAGTCCATTAAACCTGGTTTCGATCAATATTTTTGAGGATAACGCATGTTAGATCTTGGTTAGGCCTGGGATTTGCCCTCATCAGACACATACTTTCGCATTCTCCACATACTTGTTGAACAGATCCTAGGTATTCTTCTGGTTTGGATCACGTAGTAATGTGGTACCACACTGAAACATTCCATTAAACCCGGTTTCGGTCAATATTTTAGTGGATAACGCAAGTTAGGTCTGGGATAGGTCTGGGATTTGCCCTCATCAGGGTCATATTTTCGCATTCTTCACATACTTGTTGAACAGATCCTGGGTATTTTTCTGGTTTGGATCAGGTAGTAATGTGGCACCACACTGAAACAGTCGATTAAACCTGGTTTCGATCAATATTTTTGAGGATAACGCATGTTAGGTCTAGGTTAGGCCCGGGATTTGCCCTCATCAGGCTCGTACTTTCGCATATTCCTCATGGTTCATGGCCGGATTCTGGGCTTTTTCTAGATTGGATCCTGTAGTATTGTGGTACCACACTGAAACATTCAATTAAACCTGGTCTTGATAAATATTTTAGAGGATAACGCATGTTAGATCTGGGTTATGTCTAGGATTTGCCCAAATCAGGCTCATAAATTCGCATATTTCTCATACTTCATGGCTAGATACTGGGCTTTTTCAGGATTGGATCACGTAGTAATGTGGTACCACACTGAAACAGTACATTTAACCTGGTTTCGATCAATATTTTAGAGGACAACGCAAGTTAGGTCTGCGATAGGTCTGGGAATTGCCATCATCAGGGTCATATTTTCGCGTTCTTCACATACTTGTTGAACAGATCCTGGGTATTTTTCTGGTTTGGATCAGGTAGTAACGTGGTACCACACTGAAGCAGTCGATTAAACCTGGTCTTGATAAATATTTTAGAGGATAACGCATGTTAGATCTGGGTTATGTCTAGGATTTGTCCAAATCAGGCTCATAAATTCGCATATTTCTCATACTTCATGGCTAGATCCAGGGCTTTTTCTGGATTGGATCACGTAGTAATGTGGTACCACACTGAAACAGTCAATTAAACCTGGTTTCCATCAATATTTTAGAGGACAACGCAAGTTAGGTCTGGTATAGTTCTGGGATTTGCCATCATCAGGGTCATATTTTCGCGTTCTTCACATACTTGTTGAACAGATCCTGGGTATTTTTCTGGTTTGGATCAGGTAGTAACGTGGTACCACACTGTAGCAGTCGATTAAACCTGGTGTCGATCAATATTTTAGAGAATAACGCTTGATAGGTCTTGGTTAGGTCTGAGATTTGCTCTCATCAGGCTCGTACTTTCGCATATTTCTCATAGTTCATGGCCTGATTCTGGGCTTTTTCTGGTTTGGATCACATAGTAATGTGGTACCACACTGAAACAGTCGATTAAACCTGGTTTCGGTCAGTATTTTTGAGGGTAACGCATGTTAGGTCTAGGTTAGGCCTGGGATTTTCCCTCATCAGACACATACTTTCGCATTCTTCACAGACTTGTTGAACGGACTCTGGGCTTTTTCTGGTTTGGATGCCGTAGTAATGTGGTACCACACTGAAACATTCAATTAAACCTGGTCTTGATAAATATTTTGGAGGATAACGCATGTTAGGTCTGGGTTAGGTCTAGGATTTGCCCTAATCAGGCTCATATTTTCGCATATTTCTCAAACTTGATGGCCAGATCTATTGCTTTTTCTGGTTTGGATCATGTGGTAATGTGGTATCACACTGATAAAGCCCATTAAACCTGGTTTCGATGAATAGTTTAGAGGATAACTCATGTTAGGTCAAGGTTAGTCCTGGGATTTGCCCTCATCAGACACATACTTTCGCATTCTTCACATACTTGTTGAACTGATCCGGGGTTTTTTCAGGTTTGGATCACGTAGTAATGTGGTACCACACTGAAACAGTAAATTAAACCCAGTTTCGATCAATATTTTAGAGGATAACGCAAGTTAGGTCTGGGATAGGTCTGGGATTTGCCCACATCAGGGTCATATTTTCGCATTTTTCACATACTTGTTGAACAGATCCCTGGCTTTTTCTGGTTTGGATCACGTAGAAATGTGGTACCACACTGAAACATTCAATTAAACCTGGTACTGATAAATATTTTTGAGGGAATCGGATGTTAGGTCTAGGTTAGGCCTGGGATTTTCCCTCATCAGACACATACTTTCGCATTCTTCACATACTTGTTGAACGGATCCTGGGTTTTTTCTGGTTTGGATAACGTAGTAATGTGGTAGCACACTGAAACAGTCCATTAAACCTGGTTTCGATCAATCTTTTAGAGAATAACTCATGTTAGGTCTAGGTTAGGTCTGGGATTTGCCCTCAACAGGTTCATATTTTCGCGTTCTTCACATACTTGTTAAACAGATTCTGGGTATTTTTCTAGTTTGGATCACGTAGTAATGTGGTACCACACTAAAACTGTCCATTAAACCTTGTTTCACCAATATTTTAGAGGATAACGCATGTTCTGTCTAGGTTAGGCCTGGGATTTGCCCTCATCAGACACATACTTTCGCATTTTCCACATACATGTTGAACAGATCCTGGGTTTTTTCTGGTTTGGATCACGTAGTAATATGGTAGCACACTGAAACAGTCCATTAAACCTGGTTTCGATCAATATTTTTGAGGATAACGCATGTTAGATCTAGGTTAGGCCTGGGATTTGCCCTCATCAGACACATACTTTCGCATTCGTCACATACTTGTTGACGGATCCTGGGTTTTTTGTGGTTTGGATCACGTAGTAATGTGGTACCACACTGAAACAGTCAATTATACCTGGTTTCGATCAATATTTTAGAGGATAACGCATATTATGTCTGGGAGAGGTCCGGGATTTGCCCTCATCAGACACATACTTTCGCATTCGTCTCATACTTGTTGACGGATCCTGGGTATTTTTCTGGTTTGGATCTGGTAGTAATGTGGTACCACACTGAAACAGTCGATTAAACCTGGTTTCGATCAATATTTTTGAGGATAACGCATGTTAGGTCTAGGTTAGGCCTGGGATTTTCCTTCATCAGACACATACTTACACATTCTTCACAGACTTGTTCAACGGATTCTGGGCTTTTTCTGGTTTGGATGCCGTAGTAATGTGGTACCACACTGAAACATTCAATAAAACCTGGTCTTGAAAAATATTTTGGAGGATAACGCATGTTAGGTCTGGGTTAGGTCTAGGATTTGCCCTCATCAGGCTCGTACTTTCGAATATTTCTCATAGTTCATGGCCTGATTCTGGGCTTTTTCTGGTTTGGATCACATAGTAATGTGGTACCACACTGAAACAGTCCATTAAACCTGGTTTCGATCAATATTTTAGAGGATAACGCATGTTATGTCTAGGTTAGGCCTGGGATTTGCCCTCATCAGGGTCATATTTTCGCGTTCTTCGCATACTTGTTGAACAGATCCTGGGTATTTTTCTGGTTTGGATCAGGTAGTAATCTGGTACCTCACTGAAACAGACCATTAAACTTGGTTTCGATCAATTTTTTTGAGGGTAACGCATTTTAGGTCTAGGTTAGGCCTGGTATTTTCCCGCATCAGACACATACTTTCACATTCTTCGCAGACTTGTTGAACGGATTCTGGGCTTTTTCTGGTTTGGATGCCGTAGTAATGTGGTACCACACTGAAACATTCAATTAAACCTGGTCTTGATAAATATTTTGGAGGATAACGCATGTTAGGTCTGGGTTAGGTCTAGGATTTGCCCTAATCAGGCTCATATTTTCGCATATTTCTCAAACTTGATGGCCAGATCCATTGCTTTTTCTAGATTGGATCCTGTAGTAATGTGGTACCACACTGAAACAGTACATTTAACCTGGTTTCGATAAATATTTTAGAGGATAACGCATGTTAGATCTGGGTATTGTCTAGGATTTGCCCTAATCAGGCACATAATTTCGCATTTTCCACATACATGTTGAACAGATCCTGGGTTTCTTCTGGTTTGGATCACGTAGTAATGTGGTACCACACTGAAACATTCACTTAAACCTGGTTTCCATCAATATTTTAGAGGATAACGCATGTTATGTCTAGGTTAGGCCTGCGATTTGCTCTCATCAGGCTCGTACTTTCGCATATTTCTCATAATTAATGGCCAGATTCTGGGCTTTTTCTGGATTGGATCAGGTAGTAATGTGGTACCACACTGAGACAGTCCATTAAACCTGGTTTCGATCAATATCTTAGAGGACAACGGAAGTTAGGTCTCGGATAGGTCTGGGATTTGCCCTGATCAGGTTCGCACTTTCGCATATTTCTCATACTCGGTGGCCAGGTTCTGGGCTTTTTCTGGTTTGGATCCCGTAGTATTGTGGTACCACACTGAAACATTCAATTAAACCTGGTCTTGATAAATAATTTAGAGGATAACGCATGTTAGATCTGGGTTATGTCTAGGATTTGTCCAAATCAGGCTCATAAATTCGCATATTTCTCATACTTCATGGCTAGATACTGGGCTTTTTCAGGATTGGATCACGTAGTAATGTGGTACCACACTTAAACAGTAAATTAAACCTAGTTTCGATCAATGTTTTAGAGGATAACGCAAGTTAGGTCTGGGATAGGTCTGGCATTTGCCCTCATCGGGGTCATATTATCGCATTTTTCACATACTTGTTGAACAGATCCCTTGCTTTTTCTGGTTTGGATCACGTAGAAATGTGGTACCACACTGAAACATTCAATTAAACCTGGTACTGATAAATATTTTTGAGGGTAACGCATGTTCTGTCTAGGTTAGGCCTGGGATTTGCACTCATCAGACACATACTTTCGCATTTTCCACATACTTGTTGAACAGATCCTGGGTTCTTTCTGGTTTGGATCACGTAGTAATGTGGTAGCACACTGAAACAGTCCATTAAACCTGGTTTCGATCAATATTTTTGAGGATAACGCATGTTAGATCTTGGTTAGGCCTGGGATTTGCCCTCATCAGACACATGCTTTCGCGGTCTCCACATACTTGTTGAACAGATCCTGGGTATTCTTCTGGTTTGGATCACGTAGTAATGTGGTACCATACTGAAACAGTCCATTAAACCCGGTTTCGATCAATATTTTTGAGGATAACGCATGTTAGGTCTAGGTTAGGCCCGGGATTTGCCCTCACCAGGGTCATATTTCCGCGTTCTTCACATACTTGTTGAACAGATCCTGGGTATTTTTCTGGTTTGGATCACGCAGTAATGTGGTACCACACTGAAATAGTCGATTAAACCTGGTCTTGGTAAATATTTTAGAAGATAACGCATGTTAGATCTGGGTAATGTCTAGGATTTGCCCTAATCAGGCACATAATTTCGCATTTTCCACATACATGTTGAACAGATCCTGGGTTTCTTCTGGTTTGGATCACGTAGTAATGTGGTACCACACTGAAGCATTCAATTAAACCTGGTCTTGGTAAATATTTTAGAGGATAACGCATGTTAGGTCTGGGGTAGGTCTGGGATTTGCTCTCATCAGGCTCGTACTTTCGCATATTTCTCATACTTGATGGCCAGATTCTGGGCTTTTTCTGGATTGGATCAGGTAGTAATGTGGTACCACACTGAGACAGTCCATTAAACCTGGTTTCGATCAATATTTTAAAGGACAACGGAAGTTAGGTCTCGGATAGGTCTGGGATTTGCCCTGATCAGGCTCGCACTTTCGCATATTTCTCATACTCGGTGGCCAGATTCTGGGCTTTTTCTGGATTGGATCACGTAGTAATGTGGTACCACACTGAAACAGTAAATTAAACCTAGTTTCGATCAATATTTTAGAGGATAACGCAAGTTAGGTCAAGGTTAGTCCTGGGATTTGCCCTGATCAGGCTCGCACTTTCGCATATTTCTCATACTCGGTGGCCAGATTCTGGGCTTTTTCTGGATTGGATCACGTAGTAATGTGGTACCACACTGAAACAGTAAATTAAACCTAGTTTCGATCAATATTTTTGAGGATAACGCATGTTAGGTCTAGGTTAGGCCCGGGATTTGCCCTCACCAGGGTCATATTACCGCGTTGTACACATACTTGTTGAACAGATCCTGGGTATTTTTCTGGTTTGGATCACGCAGTAATGTGGTACCACACTGAAATAGTCGATTAAACCTGTTTTCGATCAATATTTTAGAGGATAACGCAAGTTATGTCTGGGATAGTTCCGGGATTTGCCCTCGTCAGGCTCATACTTTCGCATTCTTCACATACTTGTTGAACAGATCCTGGGTATTTTTCTGGTTTGGATCAGGCAGTAATGTGGCACCACACTTAAACAGTCGATTAAACCTGGTTTCGATCAATATTTTTGAGGATAACGCATGTTAGGTCTAGGTTAGGCCCGAGATTTGCCCTCATCAGGGTCATATTTCCGCGTTCTTCACATACTTGTTGAACAGATCTTGGGTATTTTTCTGGTTTGGATCACGTAGTAATGTGGTACCTCACTGAAACAGTCGATTAAACCTGGTTTCGATCAGTATTTTTGAGGGTAACGCATGTTAGGTCTAGGTTAGGCCTGGGATTTTCCCTGATCAGCCACATACTTTCGCATTCTTCACATACTTGTTGAACGGATCCTGGGTTTTTTGTGGTTTGGATCACGTAGTAATGTGGTACCACACTGAAACATTCAATTAAACCTGGACTTGATAAATGTTTTAGAGGATAACGCATGTTGAGTCTGGGATAAGTCTGGGATTTGCCCTCATCAGGGTCATATTTTCGCATTTTTCACATACCTGTTGAACAGATCCCTGGCTTTTTCTGGTTTGGATCACGTAGAAATGTGGTACCACACTGAAACATTCAATTAAACCTGGTACTGATAAATATTTTTGAGGGTAACGCATGTTAGGTCTAGGTCAGGCCTGGGATTTTCCCTCATCAGACACATACTTTCGCACTCTTCACATACTTGTTGAACGGATCCTGGGTGTTTTCTGGTTTGGATCACGTAGTAATGTGGTAGCACACTGAAAGAGTCCATTAAACCTGGTTGCGATCAATATTTTAGAGGATAACGCATGTTCTGTCTAGGTTAGGCCTGGGATTTGCCCTCATCAGACACATACTTTCGCATTTTCCGCATACTTGTTGAACAGATCCTGGGTTTTTTCTGGTTTGGATCACGTAGTAATGTGGTAGCACACTGAAACAGTCCATTAAACCTGGTTTCGATCAATATCTTTGAGGATAACTCATGTTAGGTCTAGGTTAGGCCCGGGATTTGCCCTCATCAGGGTCATATTTCCGCGTTCTTCACATACTTGTTGAACAGATCCTGGGCTTTTTCTGGATTGGATCAGGTTGTAATGTGGTACCACACTGAAACAGTCCATTAAACCTGGTTTCGATCAATATTTTAGAGGAGAACGCAAGTTAGGTCTGGGATAGGTCTGGGATTTGCCCTGATCAGGCTCGCACTTTCGCATATTTCTCGCACTCGGTGGCCAGATTTTGGGCTTTTTCTGGTTTGGATCCCGTAGTATTGTGGTACCACACTGAAACATTCAATTAAACCTGGTCTTGATAAATATTTTAGAGGATAACGCATGTTAGATCTGGGTTATGTCTAGGATTTGCCCAAATCAGGCTCATGAATTCGCATATTTCTCATACTTCATGGCTAGATACTGGGCTTTTTCAGGATTGGATCACGTAGTAATGTGGTACCACACTGAAACAGTAAATTAAACCTAGTTTCGATCAATATTTTAGAGGATAACGCAAGTTAGGTATAGGTTAGGCCTGGGATTTTCCCTCATCAGACACATACTTTCGCATTCTTCACATACTTGTTGAACGGATCCTGGGGTTTTTCAGGTTTGGATCACGTAGTAATGTGGTAGCTCACTGAAACAGTCCATTAAACCTGGTTTCGATCAATATTTTAGAGGATAACGCATGTTCTCTCTAGGTTAGGCCTGGGATTTGCCCTCATCAGGGTCATATTTCCGCGTTCTTCACATACTTGTTGAACAGATCCTGGGCTTTTTCTGGATTGGATCAGGTTGTAATGTGGTACCACACTGAAGCAGTCCATTAAACCTGGTTTCGATCAATATCTTAGAGGACAACGGAAGTTAGGTCTCGGATAGGTCTGGGATTTGCCCTGATCAGGTTCGCACTTTCGCATATTTCTCATACTCGGTGGCCAGGTTCTGGGCTTTTTCTGGTTTGGATCCCGTAGTATTGTGGTACCACACTGAAACATTCAATTAAACCTGGTCTTGATAAATAATTTAGAGGATAACGCATGTTAGATCTGGGTTATGTCTAGGATTTGTCCAAATCAGGCTCATAAATTCGCATATTTCTCATACTTCATGGCTAGATACTGGGCTTTTTCAGGATTGGATCACGTAGTAATGTGGTACCACACTTGAACAGTAAATTAAACCTAGTTTCGATCAATGTTTTAGAGGATAACGCAAGTTAGGTCTGGGATAGGTCTGGCATTTGCCCTCATCGGGGTCATATTATCGCATTTTTCACATACTTGTTGAACAGATCCCTTGCTTTTTCTGGTTTGGATCACGTACAAATGTGGTACCACACTGAAACATTCAATTAAACCTGGTTTCGATCAATATTTTAGAGGACAACGCAAGTTAGGTCTGCGATAGGTCTGGGAATTGCCATCATCAGGGTCATATTTTCGCGTTCTTCACATACTTGTTGAACAGATCCTGGGTATTTTTCTGGTTTGGATCAGGTAGTAACGTGGTACCACACTGAAGCAGTCGATTAAACCTGGTTTCGATCAATATTTTTGAGGATAACGCATGTTAGGTCTAGGTTAGGCCCGGGATTTGCCCTCACCAGGGTCATATTTCCGCGTTCTTCACATACTTGTTGAACAGATCCTGGGTATTTTTCTGGTTTGGATCACGCAGTAATGTGGTACCACACTGAAATAGTCGATTAAACCTGGTCTTGGTAAATATTTTAGAAGATAACGCATGTTAGATCTGGGTAATGTCTAGGATTTGCCCTAATCAGGCACATAATTTCGCATTTTCCACATACATGTTGAACAGATCCTGGGTTTCTTCTGGTTTGGATCACGTAGTAATGTGGTACCACACTGAAGCATTCAATTAAACCTGGTCTTGGTAAATATTTTAGAGGATAACGCATGTTAGGTCTGGGGTAGGTCTGGGATTTGCTCTCATCAGGCTCGTACTTTCGCATATTTCTCATACTTGATGGCCAGATTCTGGGCTTTTTCTAGTTTGGATTCTGTAGTAATGTGGTGCCACACTGAGACAGTCCATTTAACCTGGTTTCTATCAATATTTTAGAGGATAACACATGTTATGTCTAGGTTAGGCCTGGGATTTACTCTCATCAGGCTCGTACTTTCGCAAATTTCTCATAATTCATGGCCAGATTCTGGGCTTTTTCTGGATTGGATCAGGTAGTAATGTGGTACCACACTGAGACAGTCCATTAAACCTGGTTTCGATCAATATTTTAAAGGATAACGGAAGTTAGGTCTCGGATAGGTCTGGGATTTGCCCTGATCAGGCTCGCACTTTCGCATATTTCTCATACTCGGTGGCCAGATTCTGGGCTTTTTCTGGATTGGATCACGTAGTAATGTGGTACCACACTGAAACAGTAAATTAAACCTAGTTTCGATCAATATTTTTGAGGATAACGCATGTTAGGTCTAGGTTAGGCCCGGGATTTGCCCTCACCAGGGTCATATTACCGCGTTCTACACATACTTGTTGAACAGATCCTGGGTATTTTTCTGGTTTGGATCACGCAGTAATGTGGTACCACACTGAAATAGTCGATTAAACCTGTTTTCGATCAATATTTTAGAGGATAACGCAAGTTATGTCTGGGATAGTTCCGGGATTTGCCCTCGTCAGGCTCATACTTTCGCATTCTTCACATACTTGTTGAACGGATCCTGGGTTTTTTCAGGTTTGGATCACGTAGTAATGTGGTACCACACAGAAACATTCTATTAAACCTGGTCTTGATAAATATTTTAGAGGATAACGCATGTTAGGTCAGGGTTAGGTCTAGGATTTGCCCTCATCAGGCTCGTACTTTCGAATATTTCTCATAGTTCATGGCCTGATTCTGGGCTTTTTCTGGTTTGGATCACATAGTAATGTGGTACCACACTGAAACAGTCGATTAAACCTGGTTTCGGTCAGTATTTTTGAGGGTAACGCATGTTAGGTCTAGGTTAGGCCTGGGATTTTCCCTCATCAGACACATACTTTCGCATTCTTCACATACTTGTTGAACAGATCCGGGGTTTTTTCAGGTTTGGATCACGTAGTAATGTGGTACCACACTGAAACAGTAAATTAAACCCAGTTTCGATCAATATTTTAGAGGATAACGCAAGTTAGGTCTGGGATAGGTCTGGGATTTGCCCACATCAGGGTCATATTTTCGCATTTTTCACATACTTGTTGAACAGATCCCTGGCTTTTTCTGGTTTGGATCACGTAGAAATGTGGTACCACACTGAAACATTCAATTAAACCTGGTACTGATAAATATTTTTGAGGATAACGCATGTTATGTCTGGGAGAGGTCCGGGATTTGCCCTCATCAGACACATACTTTCGCATTCGTCACATACTTCTTGACGGATCCTGGGTATTTTTCTGGTTTGGATCTGGTAGTAATGTGGTACCACACTGAAACAGTCGATTAAACCTGGTTTCGATCAATATTTTTGAGGATAACGCATGTTAGGTCTAGGTTAGGCCTGGTATTTTCCCGCATCAGACACATTCTTTCACATTCTTCGCAGACTTGTTGAACGGATTCTGGGCTTTTTCTGGTTTGGATGCCGTAGTAATGTGGTACCACACTGAAACATTCAATTAAACCTGGTCTTGATAAATATTTTGGAGGATAACGCATGTTAGGTCTGGGTTAGGTCTAGGATTTGCCCTAATCAGGCTCATATTTTCGCATATTTCTCAAACTTGATGGCCAGATCCATTGCTTTTTCTAGATTGGAACCTGTAGTAATGTGGTACCACACTGAAACAGTACATTTAACCTGGTTTCGATAAATATTTTAGAGGATAACGCATGTTAGATCTGGGTATTGTCTAGGATTTGCCCTAATCAGGCACATAATTTCGCATTTTCCACATACATGTTGAACAGATCCTGGGTTTCTTCTGGTTTGGATCACGTAGTAATGTGGTACCACACTGAAACATTCAATTAAACCTGGTTTCCATCAATATTTTAGAGGATAACGCATGTTATGTCTAGGTTAGGCCTGCGATTTGCTCTCATCAGGCTCGTACTTTCGCATATTTCTCATAATTAATGGCCAGATTCTGGGCTTTTTCTGGATTGGATCAGGTAGTAATGTGGTACCACACTGAGACAGTCTAGTAAACCTGGTTTCGATCAATATCTTAGAGGACAACGGAAGTTAGGTCTCGGATAGGTCTGGGATTTGCCCTGATCAGGCTCGCACTTTCGCATATTTCTCATACTCGGTGGCCAGGTTCTGGGCTTTTTCTGGTTTGGATCCCGTAGTATTGTGGTACCACACTGAAACATTCAATTAAACCTGGTCTTGATAAATATTTTAGAGGATAACGCATGTTAGATCTGGGTTATGTCTAGGATTTGTCCAAATCAGGCTCATAAATTCGCATATTACTCATACTTCATGGCTAGATACTGGGCTTTTTCAGGATTGGATCACGTAGTAATGTGGTACCACACTTAAACAGTAAATTAAACCTAGTTTCGATCAATGTTTTAGAGGATAACGCAAGTTAGGTCTGGGATAGGTCTGGCATTTGCCCTCATCAGGGTCATATTATCGCAATTTTCACATACTTGTTGAACAGATCCCTTGCTTTTTCTGGTTTGGATCACGTAGAAATGTGGTACCACACTGAAACATTCAATTAAACCTGGTACTGATAAATATTTTTGAGGGTAACGCATGTTCTGTCTAGGTTAGGCCTGGGATTTGCACTCATCAGACACATACTTTCGCATTTTCCACATACTTGTTGAACAGATCCTGGGTTCTTTCTGGTTTGGATCACGTAGTAATGTGGTAGCACACTGAAACAGTCCATTAAACCTGGTTTCGATCAATATTTTTGAGGATAACGCATGTTAGATCTTGGTTAGGCCTGGGATTTGCCCTCATCAGACACATACTTTCGCATTCTCCACATACTTGTTGAACAGATCCTGGGTATTCTTCTGGTTTGGATCACGTAGTAATGTGGTACCACACTGAAACATTCAATTAAACCTGGACTTGATAAATGTTTTAGAGGATAACGCATGTTGAGTCTGGGATAAGTCTGGGATTTGCCCTCATCAGGCTCATAGTTTCGCGTTTTTCACATACTTGCTGAACAGATCCTGGGTTTTTTCTGTTTTGGATCACGTAGTATTGTGGTACCACACTGAAACATTCAATTAAACCTGGTCTTGATAAATATTTTAGAGGATAACGCATGTTAGATCTGGGTTATGTCTAGGATTTGCCCAAATCAGGCTCATAAATTCGCATATTTCTCATACTTCATGGCCAGATACTGGGCTTTTTCAGGATTGGATCAGGTAGTAATGTGGTACCACACTGAAACAGTAAATTAAACCTAGTTTCGATCAATATTTTAGAGGATAGGTCTGGGATTTGCCCTCATCAGGGTCATATTTTCGCATTTTTCACATACCTGTTGAACAGATCCCTGCTTTTTCTGGTTTGGATCACGTAGAAATGTGGTACCACACTGAAACATTCAATTAAACCTGGTACTGATAAATATTTTTGAGGGTAACGCATGTTAGGTCTAGGTCAGGCCTGGGATTTTCCCTCATCAGACACATACTTTCGCACTCTTCACATACTTGTTGAACGGATCCTGGGTGTTTTCTGGTTTGGATCACGTAGTAATGTGGTAGCACACTGAAAGAGTCCATTAAACCTGGTTGCGATCAATATTTTAGAGGATAACGCATGTTCTGTCTAGGTTAGGCCTGGGATTTGCCCTCATCAGACACATACTTTCGCATTTTCCGCATACTTGTTGAACAGATCCTGGGTTTTTTCTGGTTTGGATCACGTAGTAATGTGGTAGCACACTGAAACAGTCCATTAAACCTGGTTTCGATCAATATCTTTGAGGATAACTCATGTTAGGTCTAGGTTAGGCCCGGGATTTGCCCTCATCAGGGTCATATTTCCGCGTTCTTCACATACTTGTTGAACAGATCCTGGGCTTTTTCTGGATTGGATCAGGTTGTAATGTGGTACCACACTGAAACAGTCCATTAAACCTGGTTTCGATCAATATTTTAGAGGAGAACGCAAGTTAGGTCTGGGATAGGTCTGGGATTTGCCCTGATCAGGCTCGCACTTTCGCATATTTCTCGCACTCGGTGGCCAGATTTTGGGCTTTTTCTGGTTTGGATCCCGTAGTATTGTGGTACCACACTGAAACATTCAATTAAACCTGGTCTTGATAAATATTTTAGAGGATAACGCATGTTAGATCTGGGTTATGTCTAGGATTTGCCCAAATCAGGCTCATGAATTCGCATATTTCTCATACTTCATGGCTAGATACTGGGCTTTTTCAGGATTGGATCACGTAGTAATGTGGTACCACACTGAAACAGTAAATTAAACCTAGTTTCAATCAATATTTTAGAGGATAACGCAAGTTAGGTATAGGTTAGGCCTGGGATTTTCCCTCATCAGACACATACTTTCGCATTCTTCACATACTTGTTGAACGGATCCTGGGGTTTTTCAGGTTTGGATCACGTAGTAATGTGGTAGCTCACTGAAACAGTCCATTAAACCTGGTTTCGATCAATATTTTAGAGGATAACGCATGTTCTCTCTAGGTTAGGCCTGGGATTTGCCCTCATCATACACATACTTTCGCATTCTCCACATACTTGTTGAACAGATCCTGGGTTCTTTCTGGTTTGGATCACGTAGTAATGTGGTAGCTCACTGAAACAGTCCATTAAACCTGGTTTCGATCAATATTTTAGAGGATAACGCATGTTCTATCTAGGTTAGGCCTGGGATTTGCCCTCATCAGACACATACTTTCGCATTCTCCACATACTTGTTGAACAGATCCTGGGTTCTTCCTGGTTTGGATCACGTAGTAATGTGGTAGCACACTGAAACAGTCCATTAAACCTGGTTTCGATCAATATTTTTGAGGATAACGCATGTTAGATCTTGGTTAGGCCTGGGATTTGCCCTCATCAGACACATACTTTCGCATTCTCCACATACTTGTTGAACAGATCCTAGGTATTCTTCTGGTTTGGATCACGTAGTAATGTGGTACCACACTGAAACATTCCATTAAACCCGGTTTCGGTCAATATTTTAGTGGATAACGCAAGTTAGGTCTGGGATAGGTCTGGGATTTGCCCTCATCAGGGTCATATTTTCGCATTCTTCACATACTTGTTGAACAGATCCTGGGTATTTTTCTGGTTTGGATCAGGTAGTAATGTGGCACCACACTGAAACAGTCGATTAAACCTGGTTTCGATCAATATTTTTGAGGATAACGCATGTTAGGTCTAGGTTAGGCCCGGGATTTGCCCTCATCAGGCTCGTACTTTCGCATATTCCTCTTGGTTCATGGCCGGATTCTGGGCTTTTTCTAGATTGGATCCTGTAGTATTGTGGTACCACACTGAAACATTCAATTAAACCTGGTCTTGATAAATATTTTAGAGGATAACGCATGTTAGATCTGGGTTATGTCTAGGATTTGCCCAAATCAGGCTCATAAATTCGCATATTTCTCATACTTCATGGCTAGATACTGGGCTTTTTCAGGATTGGATCACGTAGTAATGTGGTACCACACTGAAACAGTACATTTAACCTGGTTTCGATCAATATTTTAGAGGACAACGCAAGTTAGGTCTGCGATAGGTCTGGGAATTGCCATCATCAGGGTCATATTTTCGCGTTCTTCACATACTTGTTGAACAGATCCTGGGTATTTTTCTGGTTTGGATCAGGTAGTAACGTGGTACCACACTGAAGCAGTCGATTAAACCTGGTTTCGATCAATATTTTTGAGGATAACGCATGTTAGGTCTAGGTTAGGCCCGGGATTTGCCCTCACCAGGGTCATATTTCCGCGTTCTTCACATACTTGTTGAACAGATCCTGGGTATTTTTCTGGTTTGCATCACGCAGTAATGTGGTACCACACTGAAATAGTCGATTAAACCTGGTCTTGATAAATATTTTAGAAGACAACGCATGTTAGATCTGGGTAATGTCTAGGATTTGCCCTAATCAGGCACCTAATTTCGCATTTTCCACATACATGTTGAACAGATCCTGGGTTTCTTCTGGTTTGGATCACGTAGTAATGTGGTACCACACTGAAGCATTCAATTAAACCTGGTCTTGGTAAATATTTTAGAGGATAACGCATGTTAGGTCTGGGGTAGGTCTGGGATTTGCCCTCATCAGACACATACTTTCGCATTTTCCACATACATGTTGAACAGATCCTGGGTATTTTTCTGGTTTAGATCAGGTAGTAATGTGGTACCACACTGAAGCAGTCGATTAAACCTGGTTTCGATCAATATATTTGAGGATAACTAATGTTAGGTCTAGGTTAGGCCCCGGATTTGCCCTCATCAGGGTCATATTTCCGCGTTCTTCACATACATGTTGAACAGATCCTGGGCTTTTTCTGGATTGGATCAGGTAGTAATGTGGTACCACACTGAAACAGTCCATTAAACCCGGTTTCGATAAATATTTTAAAGGACAACGGAAGTTAGGTCTCGGATAGGTCTGGGATTTGCCCTGATCAGGCTCGCACTTTCGCATATTTCTCATACTCGGTGGCCAGATTCTGGGCTTTTTCTGGTTTGGATCCCGTAGTATTGTGGTACCACACAGAAACATTCAATTAAACCTGGTCTTGATAAATATTTTAGAGGATAACGCATGTTAGATCTGGGTTATGTCTAGGATTTGCCCAAATCAGGCTCATAAATTCGCATATTTCTCATACTTCATGGCTAGATACTGGGCTTTTTCAGGATTGGATCACGTAGTAATGTGGTACCACACTGAAACAGTAAATTAAACCTAGTTTCGATCAATATTTTAGAGGATAGGTCTGGGATTTGCCCTCATCAGGGTCATATTTTCGCATTTTTCACATACCTGTTGAACAGATCCCTGGCTTTTTCTGGTTTGGATCACGTAGAAATGTGGTACCACACTGAAACATTCAATTAATCCTGGTACTGATAAATATTTTTGAGGGTAACGCATGTTGGGTCTAGGTCAGGCCTGGGATTTTCCCTCATCAGACACATACTTTCGCACTCTTCACATACTTGTTGAACGGATCCTGGGTGTTTTCTGGTTTGGATCACGTAGTAATGTGGTAGCACACTGAAAAAGTCCATTATACCTGGTTGCGATCAATATTTTACAGGATAACGCATGTTCTGTCTAGGTTAGGCCTGGGATTTGCCCTCATCAGACACATACTTTCGCATTTTCCGCATACTTGTTGAACAGATCCTGGGTTTTTTCTGGTTTGGATCACGTAGTAATGTGGTAGCACACTGAAACAGTCCATTAAACCTGGTTTCGATCAATATCTTTGAGGATAACTCATGTTAGGTCTAGGTTAGGCCCGGGATTTGCCCTCATCAGGGTCATATTTCCGCGTTCTTCACATACTTGTTGAACAGATCCTGGGCTTTTTCTGGATTGGATCAGGTTGTAATGTGGTACCACACTGAAGCAGTCCATTAAACCTGGTTTCGATCAATATTTTAGAGGAGAACGCAAGTTAGGTCTGGGATAGGTCTGGGATTTGCCCTGATCAGGCTCGCACTTTCGCATATTTCTCGCACTCGGTGGCCAGATTTTGGGCTTTTTCTGGTTTGGATCCCGTAGTATTGTGGTACCACACTGAAACATTCAATTAAACCTGGTCTTGATAAATATTTTAGAGGATAACGCATGCTAGATCTGGGTTATGTCTAGGATTTGCCCAAATCAGGCTCATGAATTCGCATATTTCTCATACTTCATGGCTAGATACTGGGCTTTTTCAGGATTGGATCACGTAGTAATGTGGTACCACACTGAAACAGTAAATTAAACCTAGTTTCGATCAATATTTTAGAGGATAACGCAAGTTAGGTCTAGGTTAGGCCTGGGATTTTCCCTCATCAGACACATACTTTCGCATTCTTCACATACTTGTTGAACGGATCCTGGGGTTTTTCAGGTTTGGATCACGTAGTAATGTGGTAGCTCACTGAAACAGTCCATTAAACCTGGTTTCGATCAATATTTTAGAGGATAACGCATGTTCTCTCTAGGTTAGGCCTGGGATTTGCCCTCATCATACACATACTTTCGCATTCTCCACATACTTGTTGAACAGATCCTGGGTTCTTTCTGGTTTGGATCACGTAGTAATGTGGTAGCTCACTGAAACAGTCCATTAAACCTGGTTTCGATCAATATTTTAGAGGATAACGCATGTTCTATCTAGGTTAGGCCTGGGATTTGCCCTCATCAGACACATACTTTCGCATTCTCCACATACTTGTTGAACAGATCCTGGGTTCTTTCTGGTTTGGATCACGTAGTAATGTGGTAGCACACTGAAACAGTCCATTAAACCTGGTTTCGATCAATATTTTTGAGGATAACGCATGTTAGATCTTGGTTAGGCCTGGGATTTGCCCTCATCAGACACATACTTTCGCATTCTCCACATACTTGTTGAACAGATCCTAGGTATTCTTCTGGTTTGGATCACGTACTAATGTGGTACCACACTGAAACATTCCATTAAACCCGGTTTCGGTCAATATTTTAGTGGATAACGCAAGTTAGGTCTGGGATAGGTCTGGGATTTGCCCTCACCAGGGTCATATTTCCGCGTTCTTCACATACTTGTTGAACAGATCCTGGGTATTTTTCTGGTTTGGATCACGCAGTAATGTGGTACCACACTGAAATAGTCGATTAAACCTGGTCTTGATAAATATTTTAGAAGATAACGCATGTTAGATCTGGGTAATGTCTAGGATTTGCCCTAATCAGGCACATAATTTCGCATTTTCCACATACATGTTTAACAGATCCTGGGTTTCTTCTGGTTTGGATCACGTAGTAATGTGGTACCACACTGAAGCATTCAATTAAACCTGGTCTTGGTAAATATTTTAGAGGATAACGCATGTTAGGTCTGGGGTAGGTCTGGGATTTGCTCTCATCAGGCTCGTACTTTCGCATATTTCTCATACTTGATGGCCAGATTCTGGGCTTTTTCTAGTTTGGATTCTGTAGTAATGTGGTGCCACACTGAGACAGTCCATTTAACCTGGTTTCTATCAATATTTTAGAGGATAACACATGTTATGTCTAGGTTAGGCCTGGGATTTACTCTCATCAGGCTCGTACTTTCGCATATTTCTCATAATTCATGGCCAGATTCTGGGCTTTTTCTGGATTGGATCAGGTAGTAATGTGGTACCACACTGAGACAGTCCATTAAACCTGGTTTCGATCAATATTTTAAAGGACAACGGAAGTTAGGTCTCGGATAGGTCTGGGATTTGCCCTGATCAGGCTCGCACCTTCGCATATTTCTCATACTCGGTGGCCAGATTCTGGGCTTTTTCTGGTTTGGATCCCGTAGTATTGTGGTACCACACAGAAACATTCAATTAAACCTGGTCTTGATAAATATTTTAGAGGATAACGCATGTTAGATCTGGGTTATGTCTAGGATTTGCCCAAATCAGGCTCATAAATTCGCATATTTCTCATACTTCATGGCTAGATACTGGGCTTTTTCAGGATTGGATCACGTAGTAATGTGGTACCACACTGAAACAGTAAATTAAACCTCGTTTCGATCAATATTTTAGAGGATAACGCATGTTCTGTCTAGGTTAGGCCTGGGATTTGCCCTCATCAGACACATACTTTCGCATTTTCCACATACATGTTGAACAGATCCTGGGTATTTTTCTGGTTTAGATCAGGTAGTAATGTGGTACCACACTGAAGCAGTCGATTAAACCTGGTTTCGATCAATATTTTAGTGGATAACGCAGGTTAGGTCTGGGATAGGTCTGGGATTTGCCCTCATCAGGGTCATATTTTCGCGTTCTTCACATACTTGTTGAACAGATCCTGGGTATTTTTCTGGTTTGGATCAGGCAGTAATGTGGCACCACACTTAAACAGTCGATTAAACCTGGTTTCGATCAATATTTTTGAGGATAACGCATGTTAGGTCTAGGTTAGGCCCGGGATTTGCCCTCATCAGGGTCATATTTCCGCGTTCTTCACATACTTGTTGAACAGATCCTGGGTATTTTTCTGGTTTGGATCACGTAGTAATGTGGTACCACACTGAAACAGTCGATTAAACCTGGTTTCGATCAGTATTTTTGAGGGTAACGCATGTTAGGTCTAGGTTAGGCCTGGGATTTTCCCTGATCAGCCACATACTTTCGCATGCTTCACATACTTGTTGAACGGATCCTGGGTTTTTTGTGGTTTGGATCACGTTGTAATGTGGTACCACACTGAAACATTCAATTAAACCTGGACTTGATAAATGTTTTAGAGGATAACGCATGTTGAGTCTGGGATAAGTCTGGGATTTGCCCTCATCAGGCTCATAGTTTCGCGTTTTTCACATACTTGCTGAACAGATCCTGGGTTTTTTCTGTTTTGGATCACGTAGTAATGTGGTACCACACTGAAACAGTCCATTAAACCTGGTTTCGATCAATATTTTAGAGAATAACGCATGTTAGGTCATGGTTAGGTCTGGGATTTGCTCTCATCAGGCTCGTACTTTCGCATATTCCTCATGGTTCATGGCCAGATTCTGGGCTTTTTCTGGATTGGATCAGGTAGTAATGTGGTACCACACTGAAACAGTCCATTAAACCTGGTTTCGATCAATATTTTAGAGGACAACGCAAGTTAGGTCTGGGATAGGTCTGGGATTTGCCCTGATCAGGTTCGCACTTTCGCATATTTCTCATACTCGGTGGCCAGATTCTGGGCTTTTTCTGGTTTGGATCCCGTAGTATTGTGGTACCACACTGAAACATTCAATTAAACCTGGTCTTGATAAATATTTTAGAGGATAACGCATGTTAGATCTGGGTTATGTCTAGGATTTGCCCAAATCAGGCTCATAAATTCGCATATTTCTCATACTTCATGGCCAGATACAGGGCTTTTTCAGGATTGGATCAGGTAGTAATGTGGTACCACACTGAAACAGTAAATTAAACCTAGTTTCGATCAATATTTTAGAGGATAGGTCTGGGATTTGCCCTCATCAGGGTCATATTTTCGCATTTTTCACATACCTGTTGAACAGATCCCTGGCTTTTTCTGGTTTGGATCACGTAGAAATGTGGTACCACACTGAAACATTCAATTAATCCTGGTACTGATAAATATTTTTGAGGGTAACGCATGTTGGGTCTAGGTCAGGCCTGGGATTTTCCCTCATCAGACACATACTTTCGCACTCTTCACATACTTGTTGAACGGATCCTGGGTGTTTTCTGGTTTGGATCACGTAGTAATGTGGTAGCACACTGAAAAAGTCCATTATACCTGGTTGCGATCAATATTTTACAGGATAACGCATGTTCTGTCTAGGTTAGGCCTGGGATTTGCCCTCATCAGACACATACTTTCGCATTTTCCGCATACTTGTTGAACAGATCCTGGGTTTCTTCTGGTTTGGATCACGTAGTAATGTGGTACCACACTGAAACATTCAATTAAACCTGGTTTCCATCAATATTTTAGAGGATAACGCATGTTATGTCTAGGTTAGGCCTGCGATTTGCTCTCATCAGGCTCGTACTTTCGCATATTTCTCATAATTAATGGCCAGATTCTGGGCTTTTTCTGGATTGGATCAGGTAGTAATGTGGTACCACACTGAGACAGTCCAGTAAACCTGGTTTCGATCAATATCTTAGAGGACAACGGAAGTTAGGTCTCGGATAGGTCTGGGATTTGCCCTGATCAGGCTCGCACTTTCGCATATTTCTCATACTCGGTGGCCAGGTTCTGGGCTTTTTCTGGTTTGGATCCCGTAGTATTGTGGTACCACACTGAAACATTCAATTAAACCTGGTCTTGATAAATATTTTAGAGGATAACGCATGTTAGATCTGGGTTATGTCTAGGATTTGTCCAAATCAGGCTCATAAATTCGCATATTACTCATACTTCATGGCTAGATACTGGGCTTTTTCAGGATCGGATCACGTAGTAATGTGGTACCACACTTAAACAGTAAATTAAACCTAGTTTCGATCAATGTTTTAGAGGATAACGCAAGTTAGGTCTGGGATAGGTCTGGCATTTGCCCTCATCAGGGTCATATTATCGCAATTTTCACATACTTGTTGAACAGATCCCTTGCTTTTTCTGGTTTGGATCACGTAGAAATGTGGTACCACACTGCAACATTCAATTAAACCTGGTACTGATAAATATTTTTGAGGGTAACGCATGTTCTGTCTAGGTTAGGCCTGGGATTTGCACTCATCAGACACATACTTACGCATTTTCCACATACTTGTTGAACAGATCCTGGGTTCTTTCTGGTTTGGATCACGTAGTAATGTGGTAGCACACTGAAACAGTCCATTAAACCTGGTTTCGATCAATATTTTTGAGGATAACGCATGTTAGATCTTGGTTAGGCCTGGGATTTGCCCTCATCAGACACATACTTTCGCATTCTCCACATACTTGTTGAACAGATCCTGGGTATTCTTCTGGTTTGGATCACGTAGTAATGTGGTACCATACTGAAACAGTCCATTAAACCCGGTTTCGATCAATATTTTACTGGATAACGCAGGTTAGGTCTGGGATAGGTCTGGGATTTGCCCTCATCAGGGTCATATTTTCGCGTTCTTCACATACTTGTTGAACAGATCCTGGGTATTTTTCTGGTTTGGATCAGGCAGTAATGTGGCACCTCACTTAAACAGTCGATTAAACCTGGTTTCGATCAATATTTTTGAGGATAACGCATGTTAGGTCTAGGTTAGGCCCGAGATTTGCCCTCATCAGGGTCATATTTCCGCGTTCTTCACATACTTGTTGAACAGATCTTGGGTATTTTTCTGGTTTGGATCACGTAGTAATGTGGTACCTCACTGAAACAGTCGATTAAACCTGGTTTCGATCAGTATTTTTGAGGGTAACGCATGTTAGGTCTAGGTTAGGCCTGGGATTTTCCCTGATCAGCCACATACTTTCGCATTCTTCACATACTTGTTGAACGGATCCTGGGTTTTTTGTGGTTTGGATCACGTAGTAATGTGGTACCACACTGAAACATTCAATTAAACCTGGACTTGATAAATGTTTTAGAGGATAACGCATGTTGAGTCTGGGATAAGTCTGGGATTTGCCCTCATCAGGCTCATAGTTTCGCGTTTTTCACATACTTGCTGAACAGATCCTGGGTTTTTTCAGGATTGGATCAGGTAGTAATGTGGTACCACACTGAAACAGTAAATTAAACCTAGTTTCGATCAATATTTTAGAGGATAGGTCTGGGATTTGCCCTCATCAGGGTCATATTTTCGCATTTTTCACATACCTGTTGAACAGATCCCTGCTTTTTCTGGTTTGGATCACGTAGAAATGTGGTACGACACTGAAACATTCAATTAAACCTGGTACTGATAAATATTTTTGAGGGTAACGCATGTTAGGTCTAGGTCAGGCCTGGGATTTTCCCTCATCAGACACATACTTTCGCACTCTTCACATACTTGTTGAACGGATCCTGGGTGTTTTCTGGTTTGGATCACGTAGTAATGTGGTAGCACACTGAAAGAGTCCATTAAACCTGGTTGCGATCAATATTTTAGAGGATAACGCATGTTCTGTCTAGGTTAGGCCTGGGATTTGCCCTCATCAGACACATACTTTCGCATTTTCCGCATACTTGTTGAACAGATCCTGGGTTTTTTCTGGTTTGGATCACGTAGTAATGTGGTAGCACACTGAAACAGTCCATTAAACCTGGTTTCGATCAATATCTTTGAGGATAACTCATGTTAGGTCTAGGTTAGGCCCGGGATTTGCCCTCATCAGGGTCATATTTCCGCGTTCTTCACATACTTGTTGAACAGATCCTGGGCTTTTTCTGGATTGGATCAGGTTGTAATGTGGTACCACACTGAAACAGTCCATTAAACCTGGTTTCGATCAATATTTTAGAGGAGAACGCAAGTTAGGTCTGGGATAGGTCTGGGATTTGCCCTGATCAGGCTCGCACTTTCGCATATTTCTCGCACTCGGTGGCCAGATTTTGGGCTTTTTCTGGTTTGGATCCCGTAGTATTGTGGTACCACACTGAAACATTCAATTAAACCTGGTCTTGATAAATATTTTAGAGGATAACGCATGTTAGATCTGGGTTATGTCTAGGATTTGCCCAAATCAGGCTCATGAATTCGCATATTTCTCATACTTCATGGCTAGATACTGGGCTTTTTCAGGATTGGATCACGTAGTAATGTGGTACCACACTGAAACAGTAAATTAAACCTAGTTTCGATCAATATTTTAGAGGATAACGCAAGTTAGGTATAGGTTAGGCCTGGGATTTTCCCTCATCAGACACATACTTTCGCATTCTTCACATACTTGTTGAACGGATCCTGGGGTTTTTCAGGTTTGGATCACGCAGTAATGTGGTAGCTCACTGAAACAGTCCATTAAACCTGGTTTCGATCAATATTTTAGAGGATAACGCATGTTCTCTCTAGGTTAGGCCTGGGATTTGCCCTCATCATACACATACTTTCGCATTCTCCACATACTTGTTGAACAGATCCTGGGTTCTTTCTGGTTTGGATCACGTAGTAATGTGGTAGCTCACTGAAACAGTCCATTAAACCTGGTTTCGATCAATATTTTAGAGGATAACGCATGTTCTATCTAGGTTAGGCCTGGGATTTGCCCTCATCAGACACATACTTTCGCATTCTCCACATACTTGTTGAACAGATCCTGGGTTCTTCCTGGTTTGGATCACGTAGTAATGTGGTAGCACACTGAAACAGTCCATTAAACCTGGTTTCGAACAATATTTTTGAGGATAACGCATGTTAGACCTTGGTTAGGCCTGGGATTTGCCCTCATCAGACACATACTTTCGCATTCTCCACATACTTGTTGAACAGATCCTAGGTATTCTTCTGGTTTGGATCACGTAGTAATGTGGTACCACACTGAAACATTCCATTAAACCCGGTTTCGGTCAATATTTTAGTGGATAACGCAAGTTAGGTCTGGGATAGGTCTGGGATTTGCCCTCATCAGGGTCATATTTTCGCATTCTTCACATACTTGTTGAACAGATCCTGGGTATTTTTCTGGTTTGGATCAGGTAGTAATTTGGCACCACACTGAAACAGTCGGTTAAACCTGGTTTCGATCAATATTTTTGAGGATAACGCATGTTAGGTCTAGGTTAGGCCCGGGATTTGCCCTCACCAGGGTCATATTTCCGCGTTCTTCACATACTTGTTGAACAGATCCTGGGTATTTTTCTGGTTTGGATCACGCAGTAATGTGGTACCACACTGAAATAGTCGATTAAACCTGGTCTTGATAAATATTTTAGAAGACAACGCATGTTAGATCTGGGTAATGTCTAGGATTTGCCCTAATCAGGCACATAATTTCGCATTTTCCACATACATGTTGAACAGATCCTGGGTTTCTTCTGGTTTGGATCACGTAGTAATGTGGTACCACACTGAAGCATTCAATTAAACCTGGTCTTGGTAAATATTTTAGAGGATAACGCATGTTAGGTCTGGGGTAGGTCTGGGATTTGCCCTCACCAGACACATACTTTCGCATTTTCCACATACATGTTGAACATATCCTGGGTATTTTTCTGGTTTAGATCAGGTAGTAATGTGGTACCACACTGAAGCAGTCGATTAAACCTGGTTTCGATCAATATATTTGAGGATAACTAATGTTAGGTCTAGGTTAGGCCCCGGATTTGCCCTCATCAGGGTCATATTTCCGCGTTCTTCACATACATGTTGAACAGATCCTGGGCTTTTTCTGGATTGGATCAGGTAGTAATGTGGTACCACACTGAAACAGTCCATTAAACCCGGTTTCGATAAATATTTTAAAGGACAACGGAAGTTAGGTCTCGGATAGGTCTGGGATTTGCCCTGATCAGGCTCGCACTTTCGCATATTTCTCATACTCGGTGGCCAGATTCTGGGCTTTTTCTGGTTTGGATCCCGTAGTATTGTGGTACCACACAGAAACATTCAATTAAACCTGGTCTTGATAAATATTTTAGAGGATAACGCATGTTAGATCTGGGTTATGTCTAGGATTTGCCCAAATCAGGCTCATAAATTCGCATATTTCTCATACTTCATGGCTAGATACTGGGCTTTTTCAGGATTGGATCACGTAGTAATGTGGTACCACACTGAAACAGTAAATTAAACCTAGTTTCGATCAATATTTTAGAGGATAACGCATGTTCTGTCTAGGTTAGGCCTGGGATTTGCCCTCATCAGACACATACTTTCGCATTTTCCACATACATGTTGAACAGATCCTGGGTATTTTTCTGGTTTAGATCAGGTAGTAATGTGGTACCACACTGAAGCAGTCGATTAAACCTGGTTTCGATCAATATATTTGAGGATAACTAATGTTAGGTCTAGGTTAGGCCCCGGATTTGCCCTCATCAGGGTCATATTTCCGCGTTCTTCACATACATGTTGAACAGATCCTGGGCTTTTTCTGGATTGGATCAGGTAGTAATGTGGTACCACACTGAAACAGTCCATTAAACCCGGTTTCGATAAATATTTTAGAGGACAACGCAAGTTAGGTCTGGGATAGGTCTGGGATTTGCCCTGATCAGGCTCGCACTTTCGCATATTTCTCATACTCGGTGGCCAGATTCTGGGCTTTTTCTGGTTTGGATCCCGTAGTATTGTGGTACCACACTGAAACATTCAATTAATCCTGGTCTTGATAAATATTTTAGAGGATAACGCATGTTAGATCTGGGTTATGGCTAGGATTTGTCCAAATCAGGCTCATAAATTCGCATATTTCTCATACTTCATGGCTAGATACTGGGCTTTTTCAGGATTGGATCACGTAGTAATGTGGTAGCACACTGAAACAGTCCATTAAACCCGGTTTCGATCAATATTTTAGTGGATAACGCAGGTTAGGTCTTGGTTAGGCCCGGGATTTGCCCTCATCAGGGTCATATTTCCGCGTTCTTCACATACTTGTTGAACAGATCCTGGGTATTTTTCTGGTTTGGATCACGTAGTAATGTGGTACCACACTGAAACAGTCGATTAAACCTGGTTTCGATCAGTATTTTTGAGGGTAACGCATGTTAGGTCTAGGTTAGGCCTGGGATTTTCCCTGATCAGCCACATACTTTCGCATTCTTCACATACTTGTTGAACGGATCCTGGGTTTTTTGTGGTTTGGATCACGTAGTAATGTGGTACCACACTGAAACATTCAATTAAACCTGGACTTGATAAATGTTTTAGAGGATAACGCGTGTTGAGTCTGGGATAAGTCTGGGATTTGCCCTCATCAGGCTCATAGTTTCGCGTTTTTCACATACTTGCTGAACAGATCCTGGGTTTTTTCTGTTTTGGATCACGTAGTAATGTGGTACCACACTGAAACAGTCCATTAAACCTGGTTTCGATCAATATTTTAGAGGACAACGCAAGTTAGGTCTGGGATAGGTCTGGGATTTGCCCTGATCAGGTTCGCACTTTCGCATATTTCTCATACTCGGTGGCCAGATTCTGGGCTTTTTCTGGTTTGGATCCCGTAGTATTGTGGTACCACACTGAAACATTCAATTAAACCTGGTCTTGATAAATATTTTAGAGGATAACGCATGTTAGATCTGGGTTATGTCTAGGATTTGCCCAAATCAGGCTCATAAATTCGCATATTTCTCATACTTCGTGGCCAGATACAGGGCTTTTTCAGGATTGGATCAGGTAGTAATGTGGTACCACACTGAAACAGTAAATTAAACCTAGTTTCGATCAATATTTTAGAGGATAGGTCTGGGATTTGCCCTCATCAGGGTCATATTTTCGCATTTTTCACATACCTGTTGAACAGATCCCTGGCTTTTTCTGGTTTGGATCACGTAGAAATGTGGTACCACACTGAAACATTCAATTAATCCTGGTACTGATAAATATTTTTGAGGGTAACGCATGTTGGGTCTAGGTCAGGCCTGGGATTTTCCCTCATCAGACACATACTTTCGCACTCTTCACATACTTGTTGAACGGATCCTGGGTGTTTTCTGGTTTGGATCACGTAGTAATGAGGTAGCACACTGAAAAAGTCCATTATACCTGGTTGCGATCAATATTTTACAGGATAACGCATGCTCTGTCTAGGTTAGGCCTGGGATTTGCCCTCATCAGACACATACTTTCGCATTTTCCGCATACTTGTTGAACAGATCCTGGGTTTTTTCTGGTTTGGATCACGTAGTAATGTGGTAGCACACTGAAACAGTCCATTAAACCTGGTTTCGATCAATATCTTTGAGGATAACTCATGTTAGGTCTAGGTTAGGCCCGGGATTTGCCCTCATCAGGGTCATATTTCCGCGTTCTTCACATACTTGTTGAACAGATCCTGGGCTTTTTCTGGATTGGATCAGGTTGTAATGTGGTACCACACTGAAGCAGTCCATTAAACCTGGTTTCGATCAATATTTTAGAGGAGAACGCAAGTTAGGTCTGGGATAGGTCTGGGATTTGCCCTGATCAGGCTCGCACTTTCGCATATTTCTCGCACTCGGTGGCCAGATTTTGGGCTTTTTCTGGTTTGGATCCCGTAGTATTGTGGTACCACACTGAAACATTCAATTAAACCTGGTCTTGATAAATATTTTAGAGGATAACGCATGTTAGATCTGGGTTATGTCTAGGATTTGCCCAAATCAGGCTCATGAATTCGCATATTTCTCATACTTCATGGCTAGATACTGGGCTTTTTCAGGATTGGATCACGTAGTAATGTGGTACCACACTGAAACAGTAAATTAAACCTAGTTTCGATCAATATTTTAGAGGATAACGCAAGTTAGGTCTAGGTTAGGCCTGGGATTTTCCCTCATCAGACACATACTTTCGCATTCTTCACATACTTGTTGAACGGATCCTGGGGTTTTTCAGGTTTGGATCACGTAGTAATGTGGTAGCTCACTGAAACAGTCCATTAAACCTGGTTTCGATCAATATTTTAGAGGATAACGCATGTTCTCTCTAGGTTAGGCCTGGGATTTGCCCTCATCATACACATACTTTCGCATTCTCCACATACTTGTTGAACAGATCCTGGGTTCTTTCTGGTTTGGATCACGTAGTAATGTGGTAGCTCACTGAAACAGTCCATTAAACCTGGTTTCGATCAATATTTTAGAGGATAACGCATGTTCTATCTAGGTTAGGCCTGGGATTTGCCCTCATCAGACACATACTTTCGCATTCTCCACATACTTGTTGAACAGATCCTGGGTTCTTTCTGGTTTGGATCACGTAGTAATGTGGTAGCACACTGAAACAGTCCATTAAACCTGGTTTCGATCAATATTTTTGAGGATAACGCATGTTAGATCTTGGTTAGGCCTGGGATTTGCCCTCATCAGACACATACTTTCGCATTCTCCACATACTTGTTGAACAGATCCTAGGTATTCTTCTGGTTTGGATCACGTACTAATGTGGTACCACACTGAAACATTCCATTAAACCCGGTTTCGGTCAATATTTTAGTGGATAACGCAAGTTAGGTCTGGGATAGGTCTGGGATTTGCCCTCATCAGGGTCATATTTTCGCATTCTTCACATACTTGTTGAACAGATCCTGGGTATTTTTCTGGTTTGGATCAGGTAGTAATGTGGCACCACACTGAAACAGTCGATTAAACCTGGTTGCGATCAATATTTTTGAGGATAACGCATGTTAGGTCTAGGTTAGGCCCGGGATTTGCCCTCATCAGGCTCGTACTTTCGCATATTCCTCATGGTTCATGGCCGGATTCTGGGCTTTTTCTAGATTGGATCCTGTAGTATTGTGGTACCACACTGAAACATTTAATTAAACCTGGTCTTGATAAATACTTTAGAGGATAACGCATGTTAGATCTGGGTTATGTCTAGGATTTGCCCAAATCAGGCTCATAAATTCGCATATTTCTCATACTTCATGGCTAGATACTGGGCTTTTTCAGGATTGGATCACGTAGTAATGTGGTACCACACTGAAACAGTACATTTAACCTGGTTTCGATCAATATTTTAGAGGACAACGCAAGTTAGGTCTGCGATAGGTCTGGGAATTGCCATCATCAGGGTCATATTTTCGCGTTCTTCACATACTTGTTGAACGGATCCTGGGTGTTTTCTGGTTTGGATCACGTAGTAATGTGGTAGCACACTGAAAGAGTCCATTAAACCTGGTTGCGATCAATATTTTAGAGGATAACGCATGTTCTGTCTAGGTTAGGCCTGGGATTTGCCCTCATCAGACACATACTTTCGCATTTTCCGCATACTTGTTGAACAGATCCTGGGTTTTTTCTGGTTTGGATCACGTAGTAATGTGGTAGCACACTGAAACAGTCCATTAAACCTGGTTTCGATCAATATCTTTGAGGATAACTCATGTTAGGTCTAGGTTAGGCCCGGGATTTGCCCTCATCAGGGTCATATTTCCGCGTTCTTCACATACTTGTTGAACAGATCCTGGGCTTTTTCTGGATTGGATCAGGTTGTAATGTGGTACCACACTGAAACAGTCCATTAAACCTGGTTTCGATCAATATTTTAGAGGAGAACGCAAGTTAGGTCTGGGATAGGTCTGGGATTTGCCCTGATCAGACACATACTTTCGCATTCTCCACATACTTGTTGAACAGATCCTAGGTATTCTTCTGGTTTGGATCACGTACTAATGTGGTACCACACTGAAACATTCCATTAAACCCGGTTTCGGTCAATATTTTAGTGGATAACGCAAGTTAGGTCTGGGATAGGTCTGGGATTTGCCCTCATCAGGGTCATATTTTCGCATTCTTCACATACTTGTTGAACAGATCCTGGGTATTTTTCTGGTTTGGATCAGGTAGTAATGTGGCACCACACTGAAACAGTCGATTAAACCTGGTTGCGATCAATATTTTTGAGGATAACGCATGTTAGGTCTAGGTTAGGCCCGGGATTTGCCCTCATCAGGCTCGTACTTTCGCATATTCCTCATGGTTCATGGCCGGATTCTGGGCTTTTTCTAGATTGGATCCTGTAGTATTGTGGTACCACACTGAAACATTCAATTAAACCTGGTCTTGATAAATATTTTAGAGGATAACGCATGTTAGATCTGGGTTATGTCTAGGATTTGCCCAAATCAGGCTCATAAATTCGCATATTTCTCATACTTCATGGCTAGATACTGGGCTTTTTCAGGATTGGATCACGTAGTAATGTGGTACCACACTGAAACAGTACATTTAACCTGGTTTCGATCAATATTTTAGAGGACAACGCAAGTTAGGTCTGCGATAGGTCTGGGAATTGCCATCATCAGGGTCATATTTTCGCGTTCTTCACATACTTGTTGAACGGATCCTGGGTGTTTTCTGGTTTGGATCACGTAGTAATGTGGTAGCACACTGAAAGAGTCCATTAAACCTGGTTGCGATCAATATTTTAGAGGATAACGCATGTTCTGTCTAGGTTAGGCCTGGGATTTGCCCTCATCAGACACATACTTTCGCATTTTCCGCATACTTGTTGAACAGATCCTGGGTTTTTTCTGGTTTGGATCACGTAGTAATGTGGTAGCACACTGAAACAGTCCATTAAACCTGGTTTCGATCAATATCTTTGAGGATAACTCATGTTAGGTCTAGGTTAGGCCCGGGATTTGCCCTCATCAGGGTCATATTTCCGCGTTCTTCACATACTTGTTGAACAGATCCTGGGCTTTTTCTGGATTGGATCAGGTTGTAATGTGGTACCACACTGAAACAGTCCATTAAACCTGGTTTCGATCAATATTTTAGAGGAGAACGCAAGTTAGGTCTGGGATAGGTCTGGGATTTGCCCTGATCAGGCTCGCACTTTCGCATATTTCTCGCACTCGGTGGCCAGATTTTGGGCTTTTTCTGGTTTGGATCCCGTAGTATTGTGGTACCACACTGAAACATTCAATTAAACCTGGTCTTGATAAATATTTTAGAGGATAACGCATGTTAGATCTGGGTTATGTCTAGGATTTGCCCAAATCAGGCTCATGAATTCGCATATTTCTCATACTTCATGGCTAGATACTGGGCTTTTTCAGGATTGGATCACGTAGTAATGTGGTACCACACTGAAACAGTAAATTAAACCTAGTTTCGATAAATATTTTAGAGGATAACGCAAGTTAGGTATAGGTTAGGCCTGGGATTTTCCCTCATCAGACACATACTTTCGCATTCTTCACATACTTGTTGAACGGATCCTGGGGTTTTTCAGGTTTGGATCACGTAGTAATGTGGTAGCTCACTGAAACAGTCCATTAAACCTCGTTTCGATCAATATTTTAGAGGATAACGCATGTTCTCTCTAGGTTAGGCCTGGGATTTGCCCTCATCATACACATACTTTCGCATTCTCCACATACTTGTTGAACAGATCCTGGGTTCTTTCTGGTTTGGATCACGTAGTAATGTGGTTGCTCACTGAAACAGTCCATTAAACCTGGTTTCGATCAATATTTTAGAGGATAACGCATGTTCTATCTAGGTTAGGCCTGGGATTTGCCCTCATCAGACACATACTTTCGCATTCTCCACATACTTGTTGAACAGATCCTGGGTTCTTTCTGGTTTGGATCACGTAGTAATGTGGTAGCACACTGAAACAGTCCATTAAACCTGGTTTCGATCAATATTTTTGAGGATAACGCATGTTAGATCTTGGTTAGGCCTGGGATTTGCCCTCATCAGACACATACTTTCGCATTCTCCACATACTTGTTGAACAGATCCTAGGTATTCTTCTGGTTTGGATCACGTAGTAATGTGGTACCACACTGAAACATTCCATTAAACCCGGTTTCGGTCAATATTTTAGTGGATAACGCAAGTTAGGTCTGGGATAGGTCTGGGATTTGCCCTCATCAGGGTCATATTTTCGCATTCTTCACATACTTGTTGAACAGATCCTGGGTATTTTTCTGGTTTGGATCAGGTAGTAATGTGGCACCACACTGAAACAGTCGATTAAACCTGGTTTCGATCAATATTTTTGAGGATAACGCATGTTAGGTCTAGGTTAGGCCCGGGATTTGCCCTCATCAGGCTCGTACTTTCGCATATTCCTCATGGTTCATGGCCGGATTCTGGGCTTTTTCTAGATTGGATCCTGTAGTATTGTGGTACCACACTGAAACATTCAATTAAACCTGGTCTTGATAAATATTTTAGAGGATAACGCATGTTAGATCTGGGTTATGTCTAGGATTTGCCCAAATCAGGCTCATAAATTCGCATATTTCTCATACTTCATGGCTAGATACTGGGCTTTTTCAGGATTGGATCACGTAGTAATGTGGTACCACACTGAAACAGTACATTTAACCTGGTTTCGATCAATATTTTAGAGGACAACGCAAGTTAGGACTGCGATAGGTCTGGGAATTGCCATCATCAGGGTCATATTTTCGCGTTCTTCACATACTTGTTGAACAGATCCTGGGTATTTTTCTGGTTTGGATCAGGTAGTAACGTGGTACCACACTGAAGCAGTCGATTAAACCTGGTTTCGATCAATATTTTTGAGGATAACGCATGTTAGGTCTAGGTTAGGCCCGGGATTTGCCCTCACCAGGGTCATATTTCCGCGTTCTTCACATACTTGTTGAACAGATCCTGGGTATTTTTCTGGTTTGGATCACGCAGTAATGTGGTACCACACTGAAATAGTCGATTAAACCTGGTCTTGATAAATATTTTAGAAGATAACGCATGTTAGATCTGGGTAATGTCTAGGATTTGCCCTAATCAGGCACATAATTTCGCATTTTCCACATACATGTTTAACAGATCCTGGGTTTCTTCTGGTTTGGATCACGTAGTAATGTGGTACCACACTGAAGCATTCAATTAAACCTGGTCTTGGTAAATATTTTAGAGGATAACGCATGTTAGGTCTGGGGTAGGTCTGGGATTTGCTCTCATCAGGCTCGTACTTTCGCATATTTCTCATACTTGATGGCCAGATTCTGGGCTTTTTCTAGTTTGGATTCTGTAGTAATGTGGTGCCACACTGAGACAGTCCATTTAACCTGGTTTCTATCAATATTTTAGAGGATAACACATGTTATGTCTAGGTTAGGCCTGGGATTTACTCTCATCAGGCTCGTACTTTCGCATATTTCTCATAATTCATGGCCAGATTCTGGGCTTTTTCTGGATTGGATCAGGTAGTAATGTGGTACCACACTGAGACAGTCCATTAAACCTGGTTTCGATCAATATTTTAAAGGACAACGGAAGTTAGGTCTCGGATAGGTCTGGGATTTGCCCTGATCAGGCTCGCACTTTCGCATATTTCTCATACTCGGTGGCCAGATTCTGGGCTTTTTCTGGTTTGGATCCCGTAGTATTGTGGTACCACACAGAAACATTCAATTAAACCTGGTCTTGATAAATATTTTAGAGGATAACGCATGTTAGATCTGGGTTATGTCTAGGATTTGCCCAAATCAGGCTCATAAATTCGCATATTTCTCATACTTCATGGCTAGATACTGGGCTTTTTCAGGATTGGATCACGTAGTAATGTGGTACCACACTGAAACAGTAAATTAAACCTAGTTTCGATCAATATTTTAGAGGATAACGCATGTTCTGTCTAGGTTAGGCCTGGGATTTGCCCTCATCAGACACATACTTTCGCATTTTCGACATACATGTTGAACAGATCCTGGGTATTTTTCTGGTTTAGATCAGGTAGTAATGTGGTACCACACTGAAGCAGTCGATTAAACCTGGTTTCGATCAATATATTTGAGGATAACTAATGTTAGGTCTAGGTTAGGCCCGGGATTTGCCCTCATCAGGGTCATATTTCCGCGTTCTTCACATACATGTTGAACAGATCCTGGGCTTTTTCTGGATTGGATCAGGTAGTAATGTGGTACCACACTGAAACAGTCCATTAAACCCGGTTTCGATAAATATTTTAGAGGACAACGCAAGTTAGGTCTGGGATAGGTCTGGGATTTGCCCTGATCAGGCTCGCACTTTCGCATATTTCTCATACTCGGTGGCCAGATTCTGGGCTTTTTCTGGTTTGGATCCCGTAGTATTGTGGTACCACACTGAAACATTCAATTAATCCTGGTCTTGATAAATATTTTAGAGGATAACGCATGTTAGATCTGGGTTATGTCTAGGATTTGTCCAAATCAGGCTCATAAATTCGCATATTTCTCATACTTCATGGCTAGATACTGGGCTTTTTCAGGATTGGATCACGTAGTAATGTGGTAGCACACTGAAACAGTCCATTAAACCCGGTTTCGATCAATATTTTAGTGGATAACGCAGGTTAGGTCTGGGATAGGTCTGGGATTTGCCCTCATCAGGGTCATATTTTCGCGTTCTTCACATACTTGTTGAACAGATCCTGGGTATTTTTCTGGTTTGGATCAGGCAGTAATGTGGCACCACACTTAAACAGTCGATTAAACCTGGTTTCGATCAATATTTTTGAGGATAACGCATGTTAGGTCTAGGTTAGGCCCGGGATTTGCCCTCATCAGGGTCATATTTCCGCGTTCTTCACATACTTGTTGAACAGATCCTGGGTATTTTTCTGGTTTGGATCACGTAGTAATGTGGTACCACACTGAAACAGTCGATTAAACCTGGTTTCGATCAGTATTTTTGAGGGTAACGCATGTTAGGTCTAGGTTAGGCCTGGGATTTTCCCTGATCAGCCACATACTTTCGCATGCTTCACATACTTGTTGAACGGATCCTGGGTTTTTTGTGGTTTGGATCACGTAGTAATGTGGTACCACACTGAAACATTCAATTAAACCTGGACTTGATAAATGTTTTAGAGGATAACGCATGTTGAGTCTGGGATAAGTCTGGGATTTGCCCTCATCAGGCTCATAGTTTCGCGTTTTTCACATACTTGCTGAACAGATCCTGGGTTTTTTCTGTTTTGGATCACGTAGTAATGTGGTACCACACTGAAACAGTCCATTAAACCTGGTTTCGATCAATATTTTAGAGAATAACGCATGTTAGGTCATGGTTAGGTCTGGGATTTGCTCTCATCAGGCTCGTACTTTCGCATATTCCTCATGGTTCATGGCCAGATTCTGGGCTTTTTCTGGATTGGATCAGGTAGTAATGTGGTACCACACTGAAACAGTCCATTAAACCTGGTTTCGATCAATATTTTAGAGGACAACGCAAGTTAGGTCTGGGATAGGTCTGGGATTTGCCCTGATCAGGTTCGCACTTTCGCATATTTCTCATACTCGGTGGCCAGATTCTGGGCTTTTTCTGGTTTGGATCCCGTAGTATTGTGGTACCACACTGAAACATTCAATTAAACCTGGTCTTGATAAATATTTTAGAGGATAACGCATGTTAGATCTGGGTTATGTCTAGGATTTGCCCAAATCAGGCTCATAAATTCGCATATTTCTCATACTTCATGGCCAGATACAGGGCTTTTTCAGGATTGGATCAGGTAGTAATGTGGTACCACACTGAAACAGTAAATTAAACCTAGTTTCGATCAATATTTTAGAGGATAGGTCTGGGATTTGCCCTCATCAGGGTCATATTTTCGCATTTTTCACATACCTGTTGAACAGATCCCTGGCTTTTTCTGGTTTGGATCACGTAGAAATGTGGTACCACACTGAAACATTCAATTAATCCTGGTACTGATAAATATTTTTGAGGGTAACGCATGTTGGGTCTAGGTCAGGCCTGGGATTTTCCCTCATCAGACACATACTTTCGCACTCTTCACATACTTGTTGAACGGATCCTGGGTGTTTTCTGGTTTGGATCACGTAGTAATGTGGTAGCACACTGAAAAAGTCCATTATACCTGGTTGCGATCAATATTTTACAGGATAACGCATGTTCTGTCTAGGTTAGGCCTGGGATTTGCCCTCATCAGACACATACTTTCGCATTTTCCGCATACTTGTTGAACAGATCCTGGGTTTTTTCTGGTTTGGATCATGTAGTAATGTGGTAGCACACTGAAACAGTCCATTAAACCTGGTTTCGATCAATATCTTTGAGGATAGCTCATGTTAGGTCTAGGTTAGGCCCGGCATTTGCCCTCATCAGGGTCATATTTCCGCGTTCTTCACATACTTGTTGAACAGATCCTGGGCTTTTTCTGGATTGGATCAGGTTGTAATGTGGTACCACACTGAAGCAGTCCATTAAACCTGGTTTCGATCAATATTTTAGAGGAGAACGCAAGTTAGGTCTGGGATAGGTCTGGGATTTGCCCTGATCAGGCTCGCACTTTCGCATATTTCTCGCACTCGGTGGCCAGATTTTGGGCTTTTTCTGGTTTGGATCCCGTAGTATTGTGGTACCACACTGAAACATTCAATTAAACCTGGTCTTGATAAATATTTTAGAGGATAACGCATGTTAGATCTGGGTTATGTCTAGGATTTGCCCAAATCAGGCTCATGAATTCGCATATTTCTCATACTTCATGGCTAGATACTGGGCTTTTTCAGGATTGAATCACGTAGTAATGTGGTACCACACTGAAACAGTAAATTAAACCTAGTTTCGATCAATATTTTAGAGGATAACGCAAGTTAGGTCTAGGTTAGGCCTGGGATTTTCCCTCATCAGACACATACTTTCGCATTCTTCACATACTTGTTGAACGGATCCTGTGGTTTTTCAGGTTTGGAACAGGTAGTAATGTGGTACCACACTGAAACAGTCCATTAAACCTGGTTTCGATCAATATTTTAGAGGACAACGCAAGTTAGGTCTGGGATAGGTCTGGGATTTGCCCTGATCAGGCTCGCACTTTCGCATATTTCTCATACTCGGTGGCCAGATTCTGGGCTTTTTCTGGTTTGGATCCCGTAGTATTGTGGTACCACACTGAAACATTCAATTAATCCTGGTCTTGATAAATATTTTAGAGGATAACGCATGTTAGATCTGGGTTATGTCTAGGATTTGTCCAAATCAGGCTCATAAATTCGCATATTTCTCATACTTCATGGCTAGATACTGGGCTTTTTCAGGATTGGATCACGTAGTAATGTGGTAGCACACTGAAACAGTCCATTAAACCCGGTTTCGATCAATATTTTAGTGGATAACGCAGGTTAGGTCTGGGATAGGTCTGGGATTTGCCCTCATCAGGGTCATATTTTCGCGTTCTTCACATACTTGTTGAACAGATCCTGGGTATTTTTCTGGTTTGGATCAGGCAGTAATGTGGCACCACACTTAAACAGTCGATTAAACCTGGTTTCGATCAATATTTTTGAGGATAACGCATGTTAGGTCTAGGTTAGGCCCGGGATTTGCCCTCATCAGGGTCATATTTCCGCGTTCTTCACATACTTGTTGAACAGATCCTGGGTATTTTTCTGGTTTGGATCACGTAGTAATGTGGTACCACACTGAAACAGTCGATTAAACCTGGTTTCGATCAGTATTTTTGAGGGTAACGCATGTTAGGTCTAGGTTAGGCCTGGGATTTGCCCTCATCAGACACATACTTTCGCATTTTCCGCATACTTGTTGAACAGATCCTGGGTTTTTTCTGGTTTGGATCACGTAGTAATGTGGTAGCACACTGAAACAGTCCATTAAACCTGGTTTCGATCAATATCTTTGAGGATAACTCATGTTAGGTCTAGGTTAGGCCCGGCATTTGCCCTCATCAGGGTCATATTTCCGCGTTCTTCACATACTTGTTGAACAGATCCTGGGCTTTTTCTGGATTGGATCAGGTTGTAATGTGGTACCACACTGAAGCAGTCCATTAAACCTGGTTTCGATCAATATTTTAGAGGAGAACGCAAGTTAGGTCTGGTATAGGTCTGGGATTTGCCCTGATCAGGCTCGCACTTTCGCATATTTCTCGCACTCGGTGGCCAGATTTTGGGCTTTTTCTGGTTTGGATCCCGTAGTATTGTGGTACCACACTGAAACATTCAATTAAACCTGGTCTTGATAAATATTTTAGAGGATAACGCATGTTAGATCTGGGTTATGTCTAGGATTTGCCCAAATCAGGCTCATGAATTCGCATATTTCTCATACTTCATGGCTAGATACTGGGCTTTTTCAGGATTGAATCACGTAGTAATGTGGTACCACACTGAAACAGTAAATTAAACCTAGTTTCGATCAATATTTTAGAGGATAACGCAAGTTAGGTCTAGGTTAGGCCTGGGATTTTCCCTCATCAGACACATACTTTCGCATTCTTCACATACTTGTTGAACGGATCCTGTGGTTTTTCAGGTTTGGATCACGTAGTAATGTGGTAGCTCACTGAAACAGTCCATTAAACCTGGTTTCGATCAATATTTTAGAGGATAACGCATGTTCTATCTAGGTTAGGCCTGGGATTTGCCCTCATCAGACACATACTTTCGCATTCTCCACATACTTGTTGAACAGATCCTGGGTTCTTTCTGGTTTGGATCACGAAGTAATGTGGTAGCACACTGAAACAGTCCATTAAACCTGGTTTCGATCAATATTTTAGAGGATAACGCATGTTCTGTCTAGGTTAGGCCTGGGATTTGTCCTCATCAGACACATACTCTCGCATTTTCCACATACATGTTGAACAGATTCTGGGTTTTTTCTGGTTTGGATCACGTAGTAATGTGGTAGCACACTGAAACAGTCCATTAAACCTGGTTTCGATCAATATATTTGAGGATAACTCATGTTAGGTCTAGGTTAGGCCCGGGATTTGCACTCATCAGGGTCATATTTCCGCGTTCTTCACATACTTGTTGAACAGATCCTGGGCTTTTTCTGGATTGGACCAGGTAGTAATGTGGTACCACACTGAAACAGTCCATTAAACCTGGTTTCGATCAATATCTTTGAGGATAACTCATGTTAGGTCTAGGTTAGGCCCGGCATTTGCCCTCATCAGGGTCATATTTCCGCGTTCTTCACATACTTGTTGAACGGATCCTGTGGTTTTTCAGGTTTGGATCAGGTAGTAATGTGGTACCACACTGAAACAGTCCATTAAACCTGGTTTCGATCAATATTTTAGAGGACAACGCAAGTTAGGTCTGGGATAGGTCTGGGATTTGCCCTGATCAGGCTCGCACTTTCGCATATTTCTCATACTCGGTGGCCAGATTCTGGGCTTTTTCTGGTTTGGATCCCGTAGTATTGTGGTACCACACTGAAACATTCAATTAATCCTGGTCTTGATAAATATTTTAGAGGATAACGCATGTTAGATCTGGGTTATGTCTAGGATTTGTCCAAATCAGGCTCATAAATTCGCATATTTCTCATACTTCATGGCTAGATACTGGGCTTTTTCAGGATTGGATCACGTAGTAATGTGGTAGCACACTGAAACAGTCCATTAAACCCGGTTTCGATCAATATTTTAGTGGATAACGCAGGTTAGGTCTGGGATAGGTCTGGGATTTGCCCTCATCAGGGTCATATTTTCGCGTTCTTCACATACTTGTTGAACAGATCCTGGGTATTTTTCTGGTTTGGATCAGGCAGTAATGTGGCACCACACTTAAACAGTCGATTAAACCTGGTTTCGATCAATATTTTTGAGGATAACGCATGTTAGGTCTAGGTTAGGCCCGGGATTTGCCCTCATCAGGGTCATATTTCCGCGTTCTTCACATACTTGTTGAACAGATCCTGGGTATTTTTCTGGTTTGGATCACGTAGTAATGTGGTACCACACTGAAACAGTCGATTAAACCTGGTTTCGATCAGTATTTTTGAGGGTAACGCATGTTAGGTCTAGGTTAGGCCTGGGATTTGCCCTCATCAGACACATACTTTCGCATTTTCCGCATACTTGTTGAACAGATCCTGGGTTTTTTCTGGTTTGGATCACGTAGTAATGTGGTAGCACACTGAAACAGTCCATTAAACCTGGTTTCGATCAATATCTTTGAGGATAACTCATGTTAGGTCTAGGTTAGGCCCGGCATTTGCCCTCATCAGGGTCATATTTCCGCGTTCTTCACATACTTGTTGAACAGATCCTGGGCTTTTTCTGGATTGGATCAGGTTGTAATGTGGTACCACACTGAAGCAGTCCATTAAACCTGGTTTCGATCAATATTTTAGAGGAGAACGCAAGTTAGGTCTGGTATAGGTCTGGGATTTGCCCTGATCAGGCTCGCACTTTCGCATATTTCTCGCACTCGGTGGCCAGATTTTGGGCTTTTTCTGGTTTGGATCCCGTAGTATTGTGGTACCACACTGAAACATTCAATTAAACCTGGTCTTGATAAATATTTTAGAGGATAACGCATGTTAGATCTGGGTTATGTCTAGGATTTGCCCAAATCAGGCTCATGAATTCGCATATTTCTCATACTTCATGGCTAGATACTGGGCTTTTTCAGGATTGAATCACGTAGTAATGTGGTACCACACTGAAACAGTAAATTAAACCTAGTTTCGATCAATATTTTAGAGGATAACGCAAGTTAGGTCTAGGTTAGGCCTGGGATTTTCCCTCATCAGACACATACTTTCGCATTCTTCACATACTTGTTGAACGGATCCTGTGGTTTTTCAGGTTTGGATCACGTAGTAATGTGGTAGCTCACTGAAACAGTCCATTAAACCTGGTTTCGATCAATATTTTAGAGGATAACGCATGTTCTATCTAGGTTAGGCCTGGGATTTGCCCTCATCAGACACATACTTTCGCATTCTCCACATACTTGTTGAACAGATCCTGGGTTCTTTCTGGTTTGGATCACGAAGTAATGTGGTAGCACACTGAAACAGTCCATTAAACCTGGTTTCGATCAATATTTTAGAGGATAACGCATGTTCTGTCTAGGTTAGGCCTGGGATTTGTCCTCATCAGACACATACTCTCGCATTTTCCACATACATGTTGAACAGATTCTGGGTTTTTTCTGGTTTGGATCACGTAGTAATGTGGTAGCACACTGAAACAGTCCATTAAACCTGGTTTCGATCAATATATTTGAGGATAACTCATGTTAGGTCTAGGTTAGGCCCGGGATTTGCACTCATCAGGGTCATATTTCCGCGTTCTTCACATACTTGTTGAACAGATCCTGGGCTTTTTCTGGATTGGACCAGGTAGTAATGTGGTACCACACTGAAACAGTCCATTAAACCTGGTTTCGATCAATATCTTTGAGGATAACTCATGTTAGGTCTAGGTTAGGCCCGGCATTTGCCCTCATCAGGGTCATATTTCCGCGTTCTTCACATACTTGTTGAACGGATCCTGTGGTTTTTCAGGTTTGGATCAGGTAGTAATGTGGTACCACACTGAAACAGTCCATTAAACCCGGTTTCGATCAATATTTTAGTGGATAACGCAGGTTAGGTCTGGGATAGGTCTGGGATTACCCCTCATCAGGGTCATATTTTCGCGTTCTTCACATACTTGTTGAACAGATCCTGGGTATTTTTCTGGTTTGGATCAGGCAGTAATGTGGCACCACACTTAAACAGTCGATTAAACCTGGTTTCGATCAATATTTTTGAGGATAACGCATGTTAGGTCTAGGTTAGGCCCGGGATTTGCCCTCATCAGGGTCATATTTCCGCGTTCTTCACATACTTGTTGAACAGATCCTGGGTATTTTTCTGGTTTGGATCACGTAGTAATGTGGTACCACACTGAAACAGTCGATTAAACCTGGTTTCGATCAGTATTTTTGAGGGTAACGCATGTTAGGTCTAGGTTAGGCCTGGGATTTGCCCTCATCAGACACATACTTTCGCATTTTCCGCATACTTGTTGAACAGATCCTGGGTTTTTTCTGGTTTGGATCACGTAGTAATGTGGTAGCACACTGAAACAGTCCATTAAACCTGGTTTCGATCAATATCTTTGAGGATAACTCATGTTAGGTCTAGGTTAGGCCCGGCATTTGCCCTCATCAGGGTCATATTTCCGCGTTCTTCACATACTTGTTGAACAGATCCTGGGCTTTTTCTGGATTGGATCAGGTTGTAATGTGGTACCACACTGAAGCAGTCCATTAAACCTGGTTTCGATCAATATTTTAGAGGAGAACGCAAGTTAGGTCTGGTATAGGTCTGGGATTTGCCCTGATCAGGCTCGCACTTTCGCATATTTCTCGCACTCGGTGGCCAGATTTTGGGCTTTTTCTGGTTTGGATCCCGTAGTATTGTGGTACCACACTGAAACATTCAATTAAACCAGGTCTTGATAAATATTTTAGAGGATAACGCATGTTAGATCTGGGTTATGTCTAGGATTTGCCCAAATCAGGCTCATGAATTCGCATATTTCTCATACTTCACGGCTAGATACTGGGCTTTTTCAGGATTGAATCACGTAGTAATGTGGTACCACACTGAAACAGTAAATTAAACCTAGTTTCGATCAATATTTTAGAGGATAACGCAAGTTAGGTCTAGGTTAGGCCTGGGATTTTCCCTCATCAGACACATACTTTCGCATTCTTCACATACTTGTTGAACGGATCCTGTGGTTTTTCAGGTTTGGATCACGTAGTAATGTGGTAGCTCACTGAAACAGTCCACTAAACCTGGTTTCGATCAATATTTTAGAGGATAACGCATGTTCTATCTAGGTTAGGCCTGGGATTTGCCCTCATCAGACACATACTTTCGCATTCTCCACATACTTGTTGAACAGATCCTGGGTTCTTTCTGGTTTGGATCACGTAGTAATGTGGTAGCACACTGAAACAGTCCATTAAACCTGGTTTCGATCAATATTTTTGAGGATAACGCATGTTAGATCTTGGTTAGGCCTGGGATTTGCCCTCATCAGACACATACTTTCGCATTCTCCACATACTTGTTGAACAGATCCTAGGTATTCTTCTGGTTTGGATCACGTAGTAATGTGGTACCACACTGAAAGAGTCCATTAAACCCGGTTTCGATCAATATTTTAGTGGATAACGCAAGTTAGGTCTGGGATAGGTCTGGGATTTGCCCTCATCAGGGTCATATTTTCGCGTTCTTCACATACTTGTTGAACAGATCCTGGGTATTTTTCTGGTTTGGATCAGGTAGTAATGTGGTACCACACTGAAACAGTCGATTAAACCTGGTTTCGATCAATATTATTGAGGATAACGCATGTTAGGTCTAGGTTAGGCCCGGAATTTGCCCTCATCAGGCTCGTACTATCGCATATTCCTCATGGTTCATGGCCGGATTCTGGGCTATTTCTAGATTGGATCCTGTAGTATTGTGGTACCACACTGAAACATTCAATTAAACCTGGTCTTGATAAATATTTTAGAGGATATCGCATGTTAGATCTGGGTTATGTCTAGGATTTGCCCAAATCAGGCTCATAAATTCGCATATTTCTCATACTTCATGGCTAGATACTGGGCTTTTTCAGGATTGGATCACGTAGTAATGTGGTACCACACTGAAACAGTACATTTAACCTGGTTTCGATCAATATTTTAGAGGACAACGCAAGTTAGGTCTGCGATAGGTCTGGGAATTGCCATCATCAGGGTCATATTTTCGCGTTCTTCACATACTTGTTGAACAGATCCTGGGTATTTTTCTGGTTTGGATCAGGTAGTAACGTGGTACCACACTGAAGCAGTCGATTAAACCTGGTTTCGATTAATATTTTTGAGGATAACGCATGTTAGGTCTAGGATAGGTCCGGGATTTGCGCTCACCAGGGTCATATTTCCGCGTTCTTCACATACTTGTTGAACAGATCCTGGGTATTTTTCTGGTTTGGATCAGGCAGTAATGTGGTACCACACTGAAGCAGTCCATTAAACCTGGTCTTGATAAATATTTTAGAAGATAACGCATGTTAGATCTGGGTAATGTCTAGGATTTGCCCTAATCAGGCACATAATTTCGCATTTTCCACATACATGTTGAACAGATCCTGGGTTTCTTCTGGTTTGGATCACGTAGTAATGTGGTACCACACTGAAGCATTCAATTAAACCTGGTCTTGGTAAATATTTTAGAGGATAACGCATGTTAGGTCTGGGGTAGGTCTGGGATTTGCTCTCATCAGGCTCGTACTTTCGCATATTTCTCATACTTGATGGCCAGATTCTGGGCTTTTTCTAGTTTGGATTCTGTAGTAATGTGGTGCCACACTGAGACAGTCCATTTAACCTGGTTTCTATCAATATTTTAGAGGTTAACACATGTTATGTCTAGGTAAGGCCTGGGATTTACTCTCATCAGGCTCGTACTTTCGCATATTTCTCATAATTCATGGCCAGATTTTGGGCTTTTTCTGGATTGGATCAGGTAGTAATGTGGTACCTCACTGAGACAGTCCATTAAACCAAGTTTCGATCAATATTTTAAAGGACAACGGAAGTTAGGTCTCGGATAGGTCTGGTATTTGCCCTGATCAGGCTCGCACTTTCGCATATTTCTCATACTCGGTGGCCAGATTCTGGGCTTTTTCTGGTTTGGATCCCGTAGTATTGTGGTACCACACAGAAACATTCAATTAAACCTGGTCTTGATAAATATTTTAGAGGATAACGCATGTTAGATCTGGGTTATGTCTAGGATTTGCCCAAATCAGGCTCATAAATTCGCATATTTCTCATACTTCATGGCTAGATACTGGGCTTTTTCAGGATTGGATCAGGTAGTAATGTGGTACCACACTGAAACAGTAAATTAAACCTAGTTTCGATCAATATTTTAGAGGATAGGTCTGGGATTTGCCCTCATCAGGGTCATATTTTCGCATTTTTCACATACCTGTTGAACAGATCCCTGGCTTTTTCTGGTTTGGATCACGTAGAAATGTGGTACCACACTGAAACATTCAATTAAACCTGGTACTGATAAATATTTTTGAGGGTAACGCATGTTAGGTCTAGGTCAGGCCTGGGATTTTCCCTCATCAGACACATACTTTCGCACTCTTCACATACTTGTTGAACGGATCCTGGGTGTTTTCTGGTTTGGATCACGTAGTAATGTGGTAGCACACTGAAAGAGTCCATTATACCTGGTTGCGATCAATATTTTACAGGATAACGCATGTTCTGTCTAGGTTAGGCCTGGGATTTGCCCTCATCAGACACATACTTTCGCATTTTCCGCATACTTGTTGAACAGATCCTGGGTTTTTTCTGGTTTGGATCACGTAGTAATGTGGTAGCACACTGAAACAGTCCATTAAACCTGGTTTCGATCAATATCTTTGAGGATAACTCATGTCAGGTCTAGGTTAGGCCCGGGATTTGCCCTCATCAGGGTCATATTTCCGCGTTCTTCACATACTTGTTGAACAGATCCTGGGCTTTTTCTGGATTGGATCAGGTTGTAATGTGGTACCACACTGAAGCAGTCCATTAAACCTGGTTTCGATCAATATTTTAGAGGAGAACGCAAGTTAGGTCTGGGATAGGTCTGGGATTTGCCCTGATCAGGCTCGCACTTTCGCATATTTCTCGCACTCGGTGGCCAGATTTTGGGCTTTTTCTGGTTTGGATCCCGTAGTATTGTGGTACCACACTGAAACATTCAATTAAACCTGGTCTTGATAAATATTTTAGAGGACAACGCATGTTAGATCTGGGTTATGTCTAGGATTTGCCCAAATCAGGCTCATGAATTCGCATATTTCTCATACTTCATGGCTAGATACTGGGCTTTTTTAGGATTGGATCACGTAGTAATGTGGTACCACACTGAAACAGTAAATTAAACCTAGTTTCGATCAATATTTTAGAGGATAACGCAAGTTAGGTCTAGGTTAGGCCTGGGATTTTCCCTCATCAGACACATACTTTCGCATTCTTCACATACTTGTTGAACGGATCCTGTGGTTTTTCAGGTTTGGATCACGTAGTAATGTGGTAGCTCACTGAAACAGTCCATTAAACCTGGTTTCGATCAATATTTTAGAGGATAACGCATGTTCTATCTAGGTTAGGCCTGGGATTTGCCCTCATCAGACACATACTTTCGCATTCTCCACATACTTGTTGAACAGATCCTGGGTTCTTTCTGGTTTGGATCACGTAGTAATGTGGTAGCACACTGAAACAGTCCATTAAACCTGGTTTCGATCAACATTTTTGAGGATAACGCATGTTAGATCTTGGTTAGGCCTGGGATTTGCCCTCATCAGACACATACTTTCGCATTCTCCACATACATGTTGAACAGATCCTGGGTATTTTTCTGGTTTGGATCAGGTAGTAATGTGGTACCACACTGAAGCAGTCGATTAAACCTGGTTTCGATCAATATATTTGAGGATAACTAATGTTAGGTCTAGGTTAGGCCCGGGATTTGCCCTCATCAGGGTCATATTTCCGCGTTCTTCACATACATGTTGAACAGATCCTGGGCTTTTTCTGGATTGGATCAGGTAGTAATGTGGTACCACACTGAAACAGTCCATTAAACCCGGTTTCGATAAATATTTTAGAGGACAACGCAAGTTAGGTCTGGGATAGGTCTGGGATTTGCCCTGATCAGGCTCGCACTTTCGCATATTTCTCATACTCGGTGGCCAGATTCTGGGCTTTTTCTGGTTTGGATCCCGTAGTATTGTGGTACTACACTGAAACATTCAATTAATCCTGGTCTTGATAAATATTTTAGAGGATAACGCATGTTAGATCTGGGTTATGTCTAGGATTTGTCCAAATCAGGCTCATAAATTCGCATATTTCTCATACTTCATGGCAAGATACTGGGCTTTTTCAGGATAGGATCACGTAGTAATGTGGTAGCACACTGAAACAGTCCATTAAACCTGGTTTCGATCAATATTTTAGAGGATAACGCATGTTCTGTCTAGGTTAGGCCTGGGATTTGTCCTCATCAGACACATACTTTCGCATTTTCCACATACATGTTGAACAGATTCTGGGTTTTTTCTGGTTTGGATCACGTAGTAATGTGGTAGCACACTGAAACAGTCCATTAAACCTGGTTTCGATCAATATATTTGAGGATAACTCATGTTAGGTCTAGGTTAGGCCCGGGATTTGCACTCATCAGGGTCATATTTCCGCGTTCTTCACATACTTGTTGAACAGATCCTGAGCTTTTTCTGGATTGGATCAGGTAGTAATGTGGTACCACACTGAAACAGTCCATTAAACCTGGTTTCGATCAATATTTTAGAGGATAACGCATGTTAGGTCTGGGGTAGGTCTGGGATTTGCTCTCATCAGGCTCGTACTTTCGCATATTTCTCATACTTGATGGCCAGATTCTGGGCTTTTTCTAGTTTGGATTCTGTAGTAATGTGGTGCCACACTGAGACAGTCCATTTAACCTGGTTTCTATCAATATTTTAGAGGATAACGCATTTTAGGTCTGGGGTAGGTCTGGGATTTGCTCTCATCAGGCTCGTAGTTTCGCATATTTCTCATACTTGATGGCCAGATTCTGGGCTTTTCCTAGTTTGGATTCTGTAGTAATGTGGTGCCACACTGAGACAGTCCATTTAACCTGGTTTCTATCAATATTTTAGAGGATAACGCATGTTATGTCTAGGTTAGGCCTGGGATTTGCTCTCATCAGGCTCGTACTTTCGCATATTTCTCATAATTCATGGCCAGATTCTAGGCTTTTTCTGGATTGGATCAGGTAGTAATATGGTACCACACTGAGACAGTCCATTAAACTTGGTTTCGATCAATATTTTAGAGGACAACGGAAGTTACGTCTCGGATAGGTCTGGGATTTGCCCTGATCAGGCTCGCACTTTCGCATATTTCTCATACTCGGTGGCCAGATTCTGGGCTTTTTCTGGTTTGAATCACGTAGAAATGTGGTACCACACTGAAACATTCAATTAAACCTGGTACTGATAAATAATTTTGAGGGTAACGCATGTTAGGTCTAGGTTAGGCCTGGGATTTGCCCTCATCAGACACATACTTTCGCATTCTCCACATACTTGTTGAACAGATCCTGGGTTCTTTCTGGTTTGGATCAGGTAGTAATGTGGTACCACACTGAAACAGTAAATTAAACCTAGTTTCGATCAATATTTTAGAGGATAGGTCTGGGATTTGCCCTCATCAGGGTCATATTTTCGCATTTTTCACATACCTGTTGAACAGATCCCTGGCTTTTTCTGGTTTGGATCACGTAGAAATGTGGTACCACACTGAAACATTCAATTAAACCTGGTACTGATAAATATTTTTGAGGGTAACGCATGTTAGGTCTAGGTCAGGCCTGGGATTTTCCCTCATCAGACACATACTTTCGCACTCTTCACATACTTGTTGAACGGATCCTGGGTGTTTTCTGGTTTGGATCACGTAGTAATGTGGTAGCACACTGAAAGAGTCCATTAAACCTGGTTGCGATCAATATTTTAGAGGATAACGCATGTTCTGTCTAGGTTAGGCCTGGGATTTGCCCTCATCAGACACATACTTTCGCATTTTCCGCATACTTGTTGAACAGATCCTGGGTTTTTTCTGGTTTGGATCACGTAGTAATGTGGTAACACACTGAAACAGTCCATTAAACCTGGTTTCGATCAATATCTTTGAGGATAACTCATGTTAGGTCTAGGTTAGGCCCGGGATTTGCCCTCATCAGGGTCATATTTCCGCGTTCTTCACATACTTGTTGAACAGATCCTGGGCTTTTTCTGGATTGGATCAGGTTGTAATGTGGTACCACACTGAAACAGTCCATTAAACCTGGTTTCGATCAATATTTTAGAGGAGAACGCAAGTTAGGTCTGGGATAGGTCTGGGATTTGCCCTGATCAGGCTCGCACTTTCGCATATTTCTCGCACTCGGTGGCCAGATTTTGGGCTTTTTCTGGTTTGGATCCCGTAGTATTGTGGTACCACACTGAAACATTCAATTAAACCTGGTCTTGATAAATATTTTAGAGGATAACGCATGTTAGATCTGGGTTATGTCTAGGATTTGCCCAAATCAGGCTCATGAATTCGCATATTTCTCATACTTCATGGCTAGATACTGGGCTTTTTCAGGATTGGATCACGTAGTAATGTGGTACCACACTGAAACAGTAAATTAAACCTAGTTTCGATCAATATTTTAGAGGATAACGCATGTTCTGTCTAGGTTAGGCCTGGGATTTGCCCTCATCAGACACATACTTTCGCATTCTCCACATACTTGTTGAACAGATCCTAGGTATTCTTCTGGTTTGGATCACGTAGTAATGTGGTACCACACTGAAGCAGTCGATTAAACCTGGTTTCGATCAATATTTTTGAGGATAACGCATGTTAGGTCTAGGTTAGGCCCGGGATTTGCCCTCACCAGGGTCATATTTTCGCGTTCTTCACATACTTGTTGAACAGATCCTGGGTATTTTTCTGGTTTGGATCACGCAGTAATGTGGTACCACACTGAAATAGTCGATTAAACCTGGTCTTGATAAATATTTTAGAAGATAACGCATGTTAGATCTGGGTAATGTCTAGGATTTGCCCTAATCAGGCACATAATTTCGCATTTTCCACATACATGTTGAACAGATCCTGGGTTTCTTCTGGTTTGGATCACGTAGTAATGTGGTACCACACTGAAGCATTCAATTAAACCTGGTCTTGGTAAATATTTTAGAGGATAACGCATGTTAGGTCTGGGGTAGGTCTGGGATTTGCTCTCATCAGGCTCGTACTTTCGCATATTTCTCATAATTCATGGCCAGATTCTGGGCTTTTTCTGGATTGGATCAGGTAGTAATGTGGTACCACACTGAGACAGTCCATTAAACCTGGTTTCGATCAATATTTAAAAGGACAACGGAAGTTAGGTCTCGGATAGGTCTGGGATTTGCCCTGATCAGGCTCGCACTTTCGCATATTTCTCATACTCGGTGGCCAGATTCTGGGCTTTTTCTGGTTTGGATCCCGTAGAATTGTGGTACCACACAGAAACATTCAATTAAACCTGGTCTTGATAAATATTTTAGAGGATAACGCATGTTAGATCTGGGTTATGTCTAGGATTTGCCCAAATCAGGCTCATAAATTCGCATATTTCTCATACTTCATGGCTAGATACTGGGCTTTTTCAGGATTGGATCACGTAGTAATGTGGTACCACACTGAAACAGTAAATTAAACCTAGTTTCGATCAATATTTTAGAGGATAACGCATGTTCTGTCTAGGTTAGGCCTGGGATTTGCCCTCATCAGACACATACTTTCGCATTTTCCACATACCTGTTGAACAGATCCTGGGTATTTTTCTGGTTTGGATCAGGTAGTAATGTGGTACCACACTGAAGCAGTCGATTAAACCTGCTTTCGATCAATATATTTGAGGATAACTAATGTTAGGTCTAGGTTAGGCCCGGGATTTGCCCTCATCAGGGTCATATTTCCGCGTTCTTCACATACATGTTGAACAGATCCTGGGCTTTTTCTGGATTGGATCAGGTAGTAATGTGGTACCACACTGAAACAGTCCATTAAACCCGGTTTCGATAAATATTTTAGAGGACAGCGCAAGTTAGGTATGGGATAGGTCTGGGATTTGCCCTGATCAGGCTCGCACTTTCGCATATTTCTCATACTCGGTGGCCAGATTCTGGGCTTTTTCTGGTTTGGATCCCGTAGTATTGTGGTACCACACTGAAACATTCAATTAATCCTGGTCTTGATAAATATTTTAGAGGATAACGCATGTTAGATCTGGGTTATGTCTAGGATTTGTCCAAATCAGGCTCATAAATTCGCATATTTCTCATACTTCATGGCTAGATACTGGGCTTTTTCAGGATTGGATCACGTAGTAATGTGGTAGCACACTGAAACAGTCCATTAAACCCGGTTTCGATCAATATTTTAGTGGATAACGCAGGTTAGGTCTGGGATAGGTCTGGGATTTGCCCTCATCAGGGTCATATTTTCGCGTTCTTCACATACTTGTTGAACAGATCCTGGGTATTTCTCTGGTTTGGATCAGGCACTAATGTGGCACCACACTTAAACAGTCGATTAAACCTGGTTTCGATCAATATTTTTGAGGATAACGCATGTTAGGTCTAGGTTAGGCCCGGGATTTGCCCTCACCAGGGACATATTTCCGCGTTCTTCACATACTTGTTGAACAGATCCTGGGTATTTTTCTGGTTTGGATCACGTAGTAATGTGGTACCACACTGAAACAGTCGATTAAACCTGGTTTCGATCAGTATTTTTGAGGGTAACGCATGTTAGGTCTAGGTTAGGCCTGGGATTTTCCCTGATCAGCCACATACTTTCGCATTCTTCACATACTTGTTGAACGGATCCTGGGTTTTTTGTGGTTTGGATCACGTAGTAATGTGGTACCACACTGAAGCATTCAATTAAACCTGGACTTGATAAATGTTTTAGAGGATAACGCATGTTGAGTCTGGGATAAGTCTGGGATTTGCCCTCATCAGGCTCATAGTTTCGCGTTTTTCACATACTTGCTGAACAGATCCTGGGTTTTTTCTGTTTTGGATAACGTAGTAATGTCGTACCACACTGAAACAGTCCATTAAACCTGGTTTCGATCAATATTTTAAAGAATAACGCATGTTAGGTCATGGTTAGGTCTGGGATTTGCTCTCATCAGGCTCGTACTTTCGCATATTCCTCATGGTTCATGGCCAGATTCTGGGCTTTTTCTGGATTGGATCAGGTAGTAATGTGGTACCACACTGAAACAGTCCATTAAACCTGGTTTCGATCAATATTTTAGAGGACAACGCAAGTTAGGTCTGGGATAGGTCTGGGATTTGCCCTGATCAGGCTCGCACTTTCGCATATTTCTCATACTCGGTGGCCAGATTCTGGGCTTTTTCTGGTTTGGATCCCGTAGTATTGTGGTACCACACTGAAACATTCAATTAAACCTGGTCTTGATAAATATTTTAGAGGATAACGCATGTTAGATCTGGGTTATGTCTAGGATTTGCCCAAATCAGGCTCATAAATTCGCATATTTCTCATACTTCATGGCCAGATACTGGGCTTTTTCAGGATTGGATCAGGTAGTAATGTGGTACCACACTGAAACAGTAAATTAAACCTAGTTTCGATCAATATTTTAGAGGATAGGTCTGGGATTTGCCCTCATCAGGGTCATATTTTCGCATTTTTCACATACCTGTTGAACAGATCCCTGGCTTTTTCTGGTTTGGATCACGTAGAAATGTGGTACCACACTTAAACATTCAATTAAACCTGGTACTGATAAATATTTTTGAGGGTAACGCATGTTAGGTCTAGGTCAGGCCTGGGATTTTCCCTCATCAGACACATACTTTCGCACTCTTCACATACTTGTTGAACGGATCCTGGGTGTTTTCTGGTTTGGATCACGTAGTAATGTGGTAGCACACTGAAAGAGTCCATTATACCTGGTTGCGATCAATATTTTACAGGATAACGCATGTTCTGTCTAGGTTAGGCCTGGGATTTGCCCTCATCAGACACATACTTTCGCATTTTCCGCATACTTGTTGAACAGATCCTGGGTTTTTTCTGGTATGGATCACGTAGTAATGTGGTAGCACACTGAAACAGTCCATTAAACCTGGTTTCGATCAATATCTTTGAGGATAACTCATGTTAGGTCTAGGTTAGGCCCGGGATTTGCCCTCATCAGGGTCATATTTCCGCGTTCTTCACATACTTGTTGAACAGATCCTGGGCTTTTTCTGGATTGGATCAGGTTGTAATGTGGTACCACACTGAAGCAGTCCATTAAACCTAGTTTCGATCAATATTTTAGAGGAGAACGCAAGTTAGGTCTGGGATAGGTCTGGGATTTGCCCTGATCAGGCTCGCACTTTCGCATATTTCTCGCACTCGGTGGCCAGATTTTGGGCTTTTTCTGGTTTGGATCCCGTAGTATTGTGGTACCACACTGAAACATTCAATTAAACCTGGTCTTGATAAATATTTTAGAGGATAACGCATGTTAGATCTGGGTTATGTCTAGGATTTGCCCAAATCAGGCTCATGAATTCGCATATTTCTCATACTTCATGGCTAGATACTGGGCTTTTTCAGGATTGGATCACGTAGTAATGTGGTACCACACTGAAACAGTAAATTAAACCTAGTTTCGATCAATATTTTAGAGGATAACGCAAATTAGGTCTAGGTTAGGCCTGGGATTTTCCCTCATCAGACACATACTTTCGCATTCTTCACATACTTGTTGAACGGATCCTGGGGTTTTTCAGGTTTGGATCACGTAGTAATGTGGTAGCTCACTGAAACAGTCCATTAAACCTGGTTTCGATCAATATTCTAGAGGATAACGCATGTTCTATCTAGGTTAGGCCTGGGATTTGCCCTCATCAGACACATACTTTCGCATTCTCCACATACTTGTTGAACAGATCCTGGGTTCTTTCTGGTTTGGATCACGTAGTAATGTGGTAGCACACTGAAACAGTCCATTAAACCTGGTTTCGATCAATATTTTTGAGGATAACGCATGTTAGATCTTGGTTAGGCCTGGGATTTGCCCTCATCAGACACATACTTTCGCATTCTCCACATACTTGTTGAACAGATCCTAGGTATTCTTCTGGTTTGGATCACGTAGTAATGTGGTACCACACTGAAAGAGTCCATTAAACCCGGTTTCGATCAATATTTTAGTGGATAACGCAAGTTAGGTCTGGGATAGGTCTGGGATTTGCCCTCATCAGGGTCATATTTTCGCGTTCTTCACATACTTGTTGAACAGATCCTGGGTATTTTTCAGGATTGGATCACGTAGTAATGTGGTACCACACTGAAACAGTAAATTAAACCTAGTTTCGATCAATATTTTAGAGGATAACGCAAGTTAGGTCTAGGTTAGGCCTGGGATTTTCCCTCATCAGACACATACTTTCGCATTCTTCACATACTTGTTGAACGGATCCTGTGGTTTTTCAGGTTTGGATCACGTAGTAATGTGGTAGCTCACTGAAACAGTCCATTAAACCTGGTTTCGATCAATATTTTAGAGGATAACGCATGTTCTATCTAGGTTAGGCCTGGGATTTGCCCTCATCAGACACATACTTTCGCATTCTCCACATACTTGTTGAACAGATCCTGGGTTCTTTCTGGTTTGGATCACGTAGTAATGTGGTAGCACACTGAAACAGTCCATTAAACCTGGTTTCGATCAATATTTTTGAGGATAACGCATGTTAGATCTTGGTTAGGCCTGGGATTTGCCCTCATCAGACACATACTTTCGCATTCTCCACATACATGTTGAACAGATCCTGGGTATTTTTCTGGTTTGGATCAGGTAGTAATGTGGTACCACACTGAAGCAGTCGATTAAACCTGGTTTCGATCAATATATTTGAGGATAACTAATGTTAGGTCTAGGTTAGGCCCGGGATTTGCCCTCATCAGGGTCATATTTCCGCGTTCTTCACATACATGTTGAACAGATCCTGGGCTTTTTCTGGATTGGATCAGGTAGTAATGTGGTACCACACTGAAACAGTCCATTAAACCCGGTTTCGATAAATATTTTAGAGGACAACGCAAGTTAGGTCTGGGATAGGTCTGGGATTTGCCCTGATCAGGCTCGCACTTTCGCATATTTCTCATACTCGGTGGCCAGATTCTGGGCTTTTTCTGGTTTGGATCCCGTAGTATTGTGGTACTACACTGAAACATTCAATTAATCCTGGTCTTGATAAATATTTTAGAGGATAACGCATGTTAGATCTGGGTTATGTCTAGGATTTGTCCAAATCAGGCTCATAAATTCGCATATTTCTCATACTTCATGGAAAGATACTGGGCTTTTTCAGGATAGGATCACGTAGTAATGTGGTAGCACACTGAAACAGTCCATTAAACCTGGCTTCGATCAATATTTTAGAGGATAACGCATGTTCTGTCTAGGTTAGGCCTGGGATTTGTCCTCATCAGACACATACTTTCGCATTTTCCACATACATGTTGAACAGATTCTGGGTTTTTTCTGGTTTGGATCAGGTAGTAATGTGGTACCACACTGAAGCAGTCCATTAAACCTGGTTTCGATCAATATTTTAGAGGATAACGCATGTTAGGTCTGGGGTAGGTCTGGGATTTGCTCTCATCAGGCTCGTACTTTCGCATATTTCTCATACTTGATGGCCAGATTCTGGGCTTTTTCTAGTTTGGATTCTGTAGTAATGTGGTGCCACACTGAGACAGTCCATTTAACCTGGTTTCTATCAATATTTTAGAGGATAACGCATTTTAGGTCTGGGGTAGGTCTGGGATTTGCTCTCATCAGGCTCGTAGTTTCGCATATTTCTCATACTTGATGGCCAGATTCTGGGCTTTTCCTAGTTTGGATTCTGTAGTAATGTGGTGCCACACTGAGACAGTCCATTTAACCTCGTTTCTATCAATATTTTAGAGGATAACGCATGTTATGTCTAGGTTAGGCCTGGGATTTGCTCTCATCAGGCTCGTACTTTCGCATATTTCTCATAATTCATGGCCAGATTCTGGGCTTTTTCTGGATTGGATCAGGTAGTAATATGGTACCACACTGAGACAGTCCATTAAACCTGGTTTCGATCAATATTTTAGAGGACAACGGAAGTTACGTCTCGGATAGGTCTGGGATTTGCCCTGATCAGGCTCGCACTTTCGCATATTTCTCATACTCGGTGGCCAGATTCTGGGCTTTTTCTGGTTTGAATCACGTAGAAATGTGGTACCACACTGAAACATTCAATTAAACCTGGTACTGATAAATAATTTTGAGGGTAACGCATGTTAGGTCTAGGTTAGGCCTGGGATTTGCCCTCATCAGACACATACTTTCGCATTCTCCACATACTTGTTGAACAGATCCTGGGTTCTTTCTGGTTTGGATCAGGTAGTAATGTGGTACCACACTGAAACAGTAAATTAAACCTAGTTTCGATCAATATTTTAGAGGATAGGTCTGGGATTTGCCCTCATCAGGGTCATATTTTCGCATGTTTCACATACCTGTTGAACAGATCCCTGGCTTTTTCTGGTTTGGATCACGTAGAAATGTGGTACCACACTGAAACATTCAATTAAACCTGGTACTGATAAATATTTTTGAGGGTAACGCATGTTAGGTCTAGGTCAGGCCTGGGATTTTCCCTCATCAGACACATACTTTCGCACTCTTCACATACTTGTTGAACGGATCCTGGGTGTTTTCTGGTTTGGATCACGTAGTAATGTGGTAGCACACTGAAAGAGTCCATTAAACCTGGTTGCGATCAATATTTTAGAGGATAACGCATGTTCTGTCTAGGTTAGGCCTGGGATTTGCCCTCATCAGACACATACTTTCGCATTTTCCGCATACTTGTTGAACAGATCCTGGGTTTTTTCTGGTTTGGATCACGTAGTAATGTGGTAGCACACTGAAACAGTCCATTAAACCTGGTTTCGATCAATATCTTTGAGGATAACTCATGTTAGGTCTAGGTTAGGCCCGGGATTTGCCCTCATCAGGGTCATATTTCCGCGTTCTTCACATACTTGTTGAACAGATCCTGGGCTTTTTCTGGATTGGATCAGGTAGTAATGTGGTACCACACTGAGACAGTCCATTAAACCTGGTTTCGATCAATATTTTAAAGGACAACGGAAGTTAGGTCTCGGATAGGTCTGGGATTTGCCCTGATCAGGCTCGCACTTTCGCATATTTCTCGCACTCGGTGGCCAGATTTTGGGCTTTTTCTGGTTTGGATCCCGTAGTATTGTGGTACCACACTGAAACATTCAATTAAACCTGGTGTTGATAAATATTTTAGCGGATGACGCATGTTAGATCTGGGTTATGTCTAGGATTTGCCCAAATCAGGCTCATGAATTCGCATATTTCTCATACTTCATGGCTAGATACTGGGCTTTTTCAGGATTGGATCACGTAGTAATGTGGTACCACACTGAAACAGTAAATTAAACCTAGTTTCGATCAATATTTTAGAGGATAACGCAAGTTAGGTCTAGGTTAGGCCTGGGATTTGCCCTCATCAGACACATACTTTCGCATTCTCCACATACTTGTTGAACAGATCCTAGGTATTCTTCTGGTTTGGATCACGTAGTAATGTGGTACCACACTGAAGCAGTCGATTAAACCTGGTTTCGATCAATATTTTTGAGGATAACGCATGTTAGGTCTAGGTTAGGCCCGGGATTTGCCCTCACCAGGGTCATATTTTCGCGTTCTTCACATACTTGTTGAACAGATCCTGGGTATTTTTCTGGTTTGGATCACGCAGTAATGTGGTACCACACTGAAATAGTCGATTAAACCTGGTCTTGATAAATATTTTAGAAGATAACGCATGTTAGATCTAGGTAATGTCTAGGATTTGCCCTAATCAGGCACATAATTTCGCATTTTCCACATACATGTTGAACAGATCCTGGGTTTCTTCTGGTTTGGATCACGTAGTAATGTGGTACCACACTGAAGCATTCAATTAAACCTGGTCTTGGTAAATATTTTAGAGGATAACGCATGTTAGGTCTGGGGTAGGTCTGGGATTTGCTCTCATCAGGCTCGTACTTTCGCATATTTCTCATACTTGATGGCCAGATTCTGGGCTTTTTCTAGTTTGGATTCTGTAGTAATGTGGTGCCACACTGAGACAGTCCATTTAACCTGGTTTCTATCAATATTTTAGAGGATAACACATGTTATGTATAGGTTACGCCTGGGATTTACTCTCATCAGGCTCGTACTTTCGCATATTTCTCATAATTCATGGCCGGATTCTGGGCTTTTTCTGGATTGGATCAGGTAGTAATGTGGTACCACACTGATACAGTCCATTAAACCTGGTTTCGATCAATATTTAAAAGGACAACGGAAGTTAGGTCTCGGATAGGTCTGGGATTTGCCCTGATCAGGCTCGCACTTTCGCATATTTCTCATACTCGGTGGCCAGATTCTGGGCTTTTTCTGGTTTGGATCCCGTAGAATTGTGGTACCACACAGAAACATTCAATTAAACCTGGTCTTGATAAATATTTTAGAGGATAACGCATGTTAGATTTGGGTTATGTCTAGGATTTGCCCAAATCAGGCTCATAAATTCGCATATTTCTCATACTTCATGGCTAGATACTGGGCTTTTTCAGGATTGGATCACGTAGTAATGTGGTACCACACTGAAACAGTAAATTAAACCTAGTTTCGATCAATATTTTAGAGGATAACGCATGTTCTGTCTAGGTTAGGCCCGGGATTTGCCCTCACCAGGGACATATTTCCGCGTTCTTCACATACTTGTTGAACAGATCCTGGGTATTTTTCTGGTTTGGATCACGTAGTAATGTGGTACCACACTGAAACAGTCGATTAAACCTGGTTTCGATCAGTATTTTTGAGGGTAACGCATGTTAGGTCTAGGTTAGGCCTGGGATTTTCCCTGATCAGCCACATACTCTCGCATTCTTCACATACTTGTTGAACGGATCCTGGGTTTTTTGTGGTTTGGATCACGTAGTAATGTGGTACCACACTGAAGCATTCAATTAAACCTGGACTTGATAAATGTTTTAGAGGATAACGCATGTTGAGTCTGGGATAAGTCTGGGATTTGCCCTCATCAGGCTCATAGTTTCGCGTTTTTCACATACTTGCTGAACAGATCCTGGGTTTTTTCTGTTTTGGATCACGTAGTAATGTCGTACCACACTGAAACAGTCCATTGAACCTGGTTTCGATCAATATTTTAGAGAATAACGCATGTTAGGTCATGGTTAGGTCTGGGATTTGCTCTCATCAGGCTCGTACTTTCGCATATTCCTCATGGTTCATGGCCAGATACTGGGCTTTTTCTGGATTGGATCAGGTAGTAATGTGGTACCACACTGAAACAGTCCATTAAACCTGGTTTCGATCAATATTTTAGAGGACAACGTAAGTTAGGTCTGGGATAGGTCTGGGATTTGCCCTGATCAGGCTCGCACTTTCGCATATTTCTCATACTCGGTGGCCAGATTCTGGGCTTTTTCTGGTTTGGATCCCGTAGTATTGTGGTACCACACTGAAACATTCAATTAAACCTGGTCTTGATAAATATTTTAGAGGATAACGCATGTTAGATCTGGGTTATGTCTAGGATTTGCCCAAATCAGGCTCATAAATTCGCATATTTCTCATACTTCATGGCCAGATACTGGGCTTTTTCAGGATTGGATCAGGTAGTAATGTGGTACCACACTGAAACAGTAAATTAAACCTAGTTTCGATCAATATTTTAGAGGATAGGTCTGGGATTTGCCCTCATCAGGGTCATATTTTCGCATTTTTCACATACCTGTTGAACAGATCCCTGGCTTTTTCTGGTTTGGATCACGTAGAAATGTGGTACCACACTTAAACATTCAATTAAACCTGGTACTGATAAATATTTTTGAGGGTAACGCATGTTAGGTCTAGGTCAGGCCTGGGATTTTCCCTCATCAGACACATACTTTCGCACTCTTCACATACTTGTTGAACGGATCCTGGGTGTTTTCTGGTTTGGATCACGTAGTAATGTGGTAGCACACTGAAAGAGTCCATTATACCTGGTTGCGATCAATATTTTACAGGATAACGCATGTTCTGTCTAGGTTAGGCCTGGGATTTGCCCTCATCAGACACATACTTTCGCATTTTCCGCATACTTGTTGAACAGATCCTGGGTTTTTTCTGGTATGGATCACGTAGTAATGTGGTAGCACACTGAAACAGTCCATTAAACCTGGTTTCGATCAATATCTTTGAGGATAACTCATGTTAGGTCTAGGTTAGGCCCGGGATTTGCCCTCATCAGGGTCATATTTCCGCGTTCTTCACATACTTGTTGAACAGATCCTGGGCTTTTTCTGGATTGGATCAGGTTGTAATGTGGTACCACACTGAAGCAGTCCATTAAACCTGGTTTCGATCAATATTTTAGAGGAGAACGCAAGTTAGGTCTGGGATAGGTCTGGGATTTGCCCTGATCAGGCTCGCACTTTCGCATATTTCTCGCACTCGGTGGCCAGATTTTGGGCTTTTTCTGGTTTGGATCCCGTAGTATTGTGGTACCACACTGAAACATTCAATTAAACCTGGTCTTGATAAATATTTTAGAGGATAACGCATGTTAGATCTGGGTTATGTCTAGGATTTGCCTAAATCAGGCTCATGAATTCGCATATTTCTCATACTTCATGGCTAGATACTGGGCTTTTTCAGGATTGGATCACGTAGTAATGTGGTACCACACTGAAACAGTAAATTAAACCTAGTTTCGATCAATATTTTAGAGGATAACGCAAGTTAGGTCTAGGTTAGGCCTGGGATTTTCCCTCATCAGACACATACTTTCGCATTCTTCACATACTTGTTGAACGGATCCTGGGGTTTTTCAGGTTTGGATCACGTAGTAATGTGGTAGCTCACTGAAACAGTCCATTAAACCTGGTTTCGATCAATATTCTAGAGGATAACGCATGTTCTATCTAGGTTAGGCCTGGGATTTGCCCTCATCAGACACATACTTTCGCATTCTCCACATACTTGTTGAACAGATCCTGGGTTCTTTCTGGTTTGGATCACGTAGTAATGTGGTAGCACACTGAAACAGTCCATTAAACCTGGTTTCGATCAATATTTTTGAGGGTAACGCATGTTAGATCTTGGTTAGGCCTGGGATTTGCCCTCATCAGACACATACTTTCGCATTCTCCACATACTTGTTGAACAGATCCTAGGTATTCTTCTGGTTTGGATCACGTAGTAATGTGGTACCACACTGAAAGAGTCCATTAAACCCGGTTTCGATCAATATTTTAGTGGATAACGCAAGTTAGGTCTGGGATAGGTCTGGGATTTGCCCTCATCAGGGTCATATTTTCGCGTTCTTCACATACTTGTTGAACAGATCCTGGGTATTTTTCAGGATTGGATCACGTAGTAATGTGGTACCACACTGAAACAGTAAATTAAACCTAGTTTCGATCAATATTTTAGAGGATAACGCAAGTTAGGTCTAGGTTAGGCCTGGGATTTTCCCTCATCAGACACATACTTTCGCATTCTTCACATACTTGTTGAACGGATCCTGTGGTTTTTCAGGTTTGGATCACGTAGTAATGTGGTAGCTCACTGAAACAGTCCATTAAACCTGGTTTCGATCAATATTTTAGAGGATAACGCATGTTCTATCTAGGTTAGGCCTGGGATTTGCCCTCATCAGACACATACTTTCGCATTCTCCACATACTTGTTGAACAGATCCTGGGTTCTTTCTGGTTTGGATCACGTAGTAATGTGGTAGCACACTGAAACAGTCCATTAAACCTGGTTTCGATCAATATTTTTGAGGATAACGCATGTTAGATCTTGGTTAGGCCTGGGATTTGCCCTCATCAGACACATACTTTCGCATTCTCCACATACATGTTGAACAGATCCTGGGTATTTTTCTGGTTTGGATCAGGTAGTAATGTGGTACCACACTGAAGCAGTCGATTAAACCTGGTTTCGATCAATATATTTGAGGATAACTAATGTTAGGTCTAGGTTAGGCCCGGGATTTGCCCTCATCAGGGTCATATTTCCGCGTTCTTCACATACATGTTGAACAGATCCTGGGCTTTTTCTGGATTGGATCAGGTAGTAATGTGGTACCACACTGAAACAGTCCATTAAACCCGGTTTCGATAAATATTTTAGAGGACAACGCAAGTTAGGTCTGGGATAGGTCTGGGATTTGCCCTGATCAGGCTCGCACTTTCGCATATTTCTCATACTCGGTGGCCAGATTCTGGGCTTTTTCTGGTTTGGATCCCGTAGTATTGTGGTACTACACTGAAACATTCAATTAATCCTGGTCTTGATAAATATTTTAGAGGATAACGCATGTTAGATCTGGGTTATGTCTAGGATTTGTCCAAATCAGGCTCATAAATTCGCATATTTCTCATACTTCATGGAAAGATACTGGGCTTTTTCAGGATAGGATCACGTAGTAATGTGGTAGCACACTGAAACAGTCCATTAAACCTGGCTTCGATCAATATTTTAGAGGATAACGCATGTTCTGTCTAGGTTAGGCCTGGGATTTGTCCTCATCAGACACATACTTTCGCATTTTCCACATACATGTTGAACAGATTCTGGGTTTTTTCTGGTTTGGATCAGGTAGTAATGTGGTACCACACTGAAGCAGTCCATTAAACCTGGTTTCGATCAATATTTTAGAGGATAACGCATGTTAGGTCTGGGGTAGGTCTGGGATTTGCTCTCATCAGGCTCGTACTTTCGCATATTTCTCATACTTGATGGCCAGATTCTGGGCTTTTTCTAGTTTGGATTCTGTAGTAATGTGGTGCCACACTGAGACAGTCCATTTAACCTGGTTTCTATCAATATTTTAGAGGATAACGCATTTTAGGTCTGGGGTAGGTCTGGGATTTGCTCTCATCAGGCTCGTAGTTTCGCATATTTCTCATACTTGATGGCCAGATTCTGGGCTTTTCCTAGTTTGGATTCTGTAGTAATGTGGTGCCACACTGAGACAGTCCATTTAACCTCGTTTCTATCAATATTTTAGAGGATAACGCATGTTATGTCTAGGTTAGGCCTGGGATTTGCTCTCATCAGGCTCGTACTTTCGCATATTTCTCATAATTCATGGCCAGATTCTGGGCTTTTTCTGGATTGGATCAGGTAGTAATATGGTACCACACTGAGACAGTCCATTAAACCTGGTTTCGATCAATATTTTAGAGGACAACGGAAGTTACGTCTCGGATAGGTCTGGGATTTGCCCTGATCAGGCTCGCACTTTCGCATATTTCTCATACTCGGTGGCCAGATTCTGGGCTTTTTCTGGTTTGAATCACGTAGAAATGTGGTACCACACTGAAACATTCAATTAAACCTGGTACTGATAAATAATTTTGAGGGTAACGCATGTTAGGTCTAGGTTAGGCCTGGGATTTGCCCTCATCAGACACATACTTTCGCATTCTCCACATACTTGTTGAACAGATCCTGGGTTCTTTCTGGTTTGGATCAGGTAGTAATGTGGTACCACACTGAAACAGTAAATTAAACCTAGTTTCGATCAATATTTTAGAGGATAGGTCTGGGATTTGCCCTCATCAGGGTCATATTTTCGCATGTTTCACATACCTGTTGAACAGATCCCTGGCTTTTTCTGGTTTGGATCACGTAGAAATGTGGTACCACACTGAAACATTCAATTAAACCTGGTACTGATAAATATTTTTGAGGGTAACGCATGTTAGGTCTAGGTCAGGCCTGGGATTTTCCCTCATCAGACACATACTTTCGCACTCTTCACATACTTGTTGAACGGATCCTGGGTGTTTTCTGGTTTGGATCACGTAGTAATGTGGTAGCACACTGAAAGAGTCCATTAAACCTGGTTGCGATCAATATTTTAGAGGATAACGCATGTTCTGTCTAGGTTAGGCCTGGGATTTGCCCTCATCAGACACATACTTTCGCATTTTCCGCATACTTGTTGAACAGATCCTGGGTTTTTTCTGGTTTGGATCACGTAGTAATGTGGTAGCACACTGAAACAGTCCATTAAACCTGGTTTCGATCAATATCTTTGAGGATAACTCATGTTAGGTCTAGGTTAGGCCCGGGATTTGCCCTCATCAGGGTCATATTTCCGCGTTCTTCACATACTTGTTGAACAGATCCTGGGCTTTTTCTGGATTGGATCAGGTAGTAATGTGGTACCACACTGAGACAGTCCATTAAACCTGGTTTCGATCAATATTTTAAAGGACAACGGAAGTTAGGTCTCGGATAGGTCTGGGATTTGCCCTGATCAGGCTCGCACTTTCGCATATTTCTCGCACTCGGTGGCCAGATTTTGGGCTTTTTCTGGTTTGGATCCCGTAGTATTGTGGTACCACACTGAAACATTCAATTAAACCTGGTCTTGATAAATATTTTAGAGGATGACGCATGTTAGATCTGGGTTATGTCTAGGATTTGCCCAAATCAGGCTCATGAATTCGCATATTTCTCATACTTCATGGCTAGATACTGGGCTTTTTCAGGATTGGATCACGTAGTAATGTGGTACCACACTGAAACAGTAAATTAAACCTAGTTTCGATCAATATTTTAGAGGATAACGCAAGTTAGGTCTAGGTTAGGCCTGGGATTTGCCCTCATCAGACACATACTTTCGCATTCTCCACATACTTGTTGAACAGATCCTAGGTATTCTTCTGGTTTGGATCACGTAGTAATGTGGTACCACACTGAAGCAGTCGATTAAACCTGGTTTCGATCAATATTTTTGAGGATAACGCATGTTAGGTCTAGGTTAGGCCCGGGATTTGCCCTCACCAGGGTCATATTTTCGCGTTCTTCACATACTTGTTGAACAGATCCTGGGTATTTTTCTGGTTTGGATCACGCAGTAATGTGGTACCACACTGAAATAGTCGATTAAACCTGGTCTTGATAAATATTTTAGAAGATAACGCATGTTAGATCTAGGTAATGTCTAGGATTTGCCCTAATCAGGCACATAATTTCGCATTTTCCACATACATGTTGAACAGATCCTGGGTTTCTCCTGGTTTGGATCACGTAGTAATGTGGTACCACACTGAAGCATTCAATTAAACCTGGTCTTGGTAAATATTTTAGAGGATAACGCATGTTAGGTCTGGGGTAGGTCTGGGATTTGCTCTCATCCCTGCTCGTACTTTCGCATATTTCTCATACTTGATGGCCAGATTCTGGGCTTTTTCTAGTTTGGATTCTGTAGTAATGTGGTGCCACACTGAGACAGTCCATTTAACCTGGTTTCTATCAATATTTTAGAGGATAACACATGTTATGTATAGGTTACGCCTGGGATTTACTCTCATCAGGCTCGTACTTTCGCATATTTCTCATAATTCATGGCCGGATTCTGGGCTTTTTCTGGATTGGATCAGGTAGTAATGTGGTACCACACTGAGACAGTCCATTAAACCTGGTTTCGATCAATATTTAAAAGGACAACGGAAGTTAGGTCTCGGATAGGTCTGGGATTTGCCCTGATCAGGCTCGCACTTTCGCATATTTCTCATACTCGGTGGCCAGATTCTGGGCTTTTTCTGGTTTGGATCCCGTAGAATTGTGGTACCACACAGAAACATTCAATTAAACCTGGTCTTGATAAATATTTTAGAGGATAACGCATGTTAGATCTGGGTTATGTCTAGGATTTGCCCAAATCAGGCTCATAAATTCGCATATTTCTCATACTTCATGGCTAGATACTGGGCTTTTTCAGGATTGGATCACGTAGTAATGTGGTACCACACTGAAACAGTAAATTAAACCTAGTTTCGATCAATATTTTAGAGGATAACGCATGTTCTGTCTAGGTTAGGCCCGGGATTTGCCCTCACCAGGGACATATTTCCGCGTTCTTCACATACTTGTTGAACAGATCCTGGGTATTTTTCTGGTTTGGATCACGTAGTAATGTGGTACCACACTGAAACAGTCGATTAAACCTGGTTTCGATCAATATTTTAGAGGACAACGTAAGTTAGGTCTGGGATAGGTCTGGGATTTGCCCTGATCAGGCTCGCACTTTCGCATATTTCTCATACTCGGTGGCCAGATTCTGGGCTTTTTCTGGTTTGGATCCCGTAGTATTGTGGTACCACACTGAAACATTCAATTAAACCTGGTCTTGATAAATATTTTAGAGGATAACGCATGTTAGATCTGGGTTATGTCTAGGATTTGCCCAAATCAGGCTCATAAATTCGCATATTTCTCATACTTCATGGCCAGATACTGGGCTTTTTCAGGATTGGATCAGGTAGTAATGTGGTACCACACTGAAACAGTAAATTAAACCTAGTTTCGATCAATATTTTAGAGAATAACGCATGTTAGGTCATGGTTAGGTCTGGGATTTGCTCTCATCAGGCTCGTACTTTCGCATATTCCTCATGGTTCATGGCCAGATACTGGGCTTTTTCTGGATTGGATCAGGTAGTAATGTGGTACCACACTGAAACAGTCCATTAAACCTGGTTTCGATCAATATTTTAGAGGACAACGTAAGTTAGGTCTGGGATAGGTCTGGGATTTGCCCTGATCAGGCTCGCACTTTCGCATATTTCTCATACTCGGTGGCCAGATTCTGGGCTTTTTCTGGTTTGGATCCCGTAGTATTGTGGTACCACACTGAAACATTCAATTAAACCTGGTCTTGATAAATATTTTAGAGGATAACGCATGTTAGATCTGGGTTATGTCTAGGATTTGCCCAAATCAGGCTCATAAATTCGCATATTTCTCATACTTCATGGCCAGATACTGGGCTTTTTCAGGATTGGATCAGGTAGTAATGTGGTACCACACTGAAACAGTAAATTAAACCTAGTTTCGATCAATATTTTAGAGGATAGGTCTGGGATTTGCCCTCATCAGGGTCATATTTTCGCATTTTTCACATACCTGTTGAACAGATCCCTGGCTTTTTCTGGTTTGGATCACGTAGAAATGTGGTACCACACTTAAACATTCAATTAAACCTGGTACTGATAAATATTTTTGAGGGTAACGCATGTTAGGTCTAGGTCAGGCCTGGGATTTTCCCTCATCAGACACATACTTTCGCACTCTTCACATACTTGTTGAACGGATCCTGGGTGTTTTCTGGTTTGGATCACGTAGTAATGTGGTAGCACACTGAAAGAGTCCATTATACCTGGTTGCGATCAATATTTTACAGGATAACGCATGTTCTGTCTAGGTTAGGCCTGGGATTTGCCCTCATCAGACACATACTTTCGCATTTTCCGCATACTTGTTGAACAGATCCTGGGTTTTTTCTGGTATGGATCACGTAGTAATGTGGTAGCACACTGAAACAGTCCATTAAACCTGGTTTCGATCAATATCTTTGAGGATAACTCATGTTAGGTCTAGGTTAGGCCCGGGATTTGCCCTCATCAGGGTCATATTTCCGCGTTCTTCACATACTTGTTGAACAGATCCTGGGCTTTTTCTGGATTGGATCAGGTTGTAATGTGGTACCACACTGAAGCAGTCCATTAAACCTGGTTTCGATCAATATTTTAGAGGAGAACGCAAGTTAGGTCTGGGATAGGTCTGGGATTTGCCCTGATCAGGCTCGCACTTTCGCATATTTCTCGCACTCGGTGGCCAGATTTTGGGCTTTTTCTGGTTTGGATCCCGTAGTATTGTGGTACCACACTGAGACATTCAATTAAACCTGGTCTTGATAAATATTTTAGAGGATAACGCATGTTAGATCTGGGTTATGTCTAGGATTTGCCCAAATCAGGCTCATGAATTCGCATATTTCTCATACTTCATGGCTAGATACTGGGCTTTTTCAGGATTGGATCACGTAGTAATGTGGTACCACACTGAAACAGTAAATTAAACCTAGTTTCGATCAATATTTTAGAGGATAACGCAAGTTAGGTCTAGGTTAGGCCTGGGATTTTCCCTCATCAGACACATACTTTCGCATTCTTCACATACTTGTTGAACGGATCCTGGGGTTTTTCAGGTTTGGATCACGTAGTAATGTGGTAGCTCACTGAAACAGTCCATTAAACCTGGTTTCGATCAATATTTTAGAGGATAACGCATGTTCTATCTAGGTTAGGCCTGGGATTTGCCCTCATCAGACACATACTTTCGCATTCTCCACATACTTGTTGAACAGATCCTGGGTTCTTTCTGGTTTGGATCACGTAGTAATGTGGTAGCACACTGAAACAGTCCATTAAACCTGGTTTCGATCAATATTTTTGAGGATAACGCATGTTAGATCTTGGTTAGGCCTGGGATTTGCCCTCATCAGACACATACTTTCGCATTCTCCACATACTTGTTGAACAGATCCTAGGTATTCTTCTGGTTTGGATCACGTAGTAATGTGGTACCACACTGAAAGAGTCCATTAAACCTAACGCGGCCCCGGGACGGATAGCGGCGGGATGGAGTGGCCCCGTCCCGCCGCTATGAGGCAGTGTGTCTACTGGGGGGACCGATTGTCCCCCCGGGGGATGGGCGCGAAAGCGCGGGCACGGGGAGGATACCGGAAGAATGCTTCGAGCGATTCCCGGTATCCTCCCGAAGCGTGCCGAAGGGTCACCGTGGGGTTTTTAGTGGGTAGGTCCCGCGCCTGTCGTTGTACGGGCGCGGGGAATCCCACACACCCCTCCCACCTCTCCCCAAGGAGGTGGGAGGGAGTCTTTCGAAGATTTTCCCCACGACAAAAAAAAAAAAAAAAAAAAAAAAAAAAAAAAAAAAGTCCATTAAACCTTGTTTCGATCAATATTTTAGTGGATAACGCAAGTTAGGTCTGGGATAGGTCTGGGATTTGCCCTCATCAGGGTCATATTTTCGCGTTCTTCACATACTTGTTGAACAGATCCTGGGTATTTTTCTGGTTTGGATCAGGTAGTAATGTGGCACCACACTGAAACAGTCGATTAAACCTGGTTTCGATCAATATTATTGAGGATAACGCATGTTAGGTCTAGGTTAGGCCCGGGATTTGCCCTCATCAGGCTCGTACTTTCGCATATTCCTCATGGTTCATGGCCGGATTCTGGGCTTTTTCTAGATTGGATCCTGTAGTATTGTGGTACCACACTGAAACATTCAATTAAACCTGGTCTTGATAAATATTTTAGAGGATAACGCATGTTAGGTCTGGGGTAGGTCTGGGATTTGCTCTCATCAGGCTCGTACTTTCGCATATTTCTCATACTTGATGGCCAGATTCTGGGCTTTTTCTAGTTTGGATTCTGTAGTAATGTGGTGCCACACTGAGACAGTCCATTTAACCTGGTTTCTATCAATATTTTAGAGGATAACACATGTTATGTCTAGGTTAGGCCTGGGATTTACTCTCATCAGGCTCGTACTTTCGCATATTTCTCATAATTCATGGCCAGATTGTGGGCTTTTTCTGGATTGGATCAGGTAGTAATGTGGTACCACCCTGAAACAGTCCATTAAACCCGGTTTAGATAAATATTTTAGAGGACAACGCAAGTTAGGTCTGGGATAGGTCTGGGATTTGCCCTGATCAGGCTCGCACTTTCGCATATTTCTCATACTCGGTGGCCAGATTCTGGGCTTTTTCTGGTTTGGATCCCGTAGTATTGTGGTACCACACTGAAACATTCAATTAATCCTGGTCTTGATAAATATTTTAGAGGATAACGCATGTTAGATCTGGGTTATGTCTAGGATTTGCCCAAATCAGGCTCATAAATTCGCATATTTCTCATACTTCATGGCTAGATACTGGGCTTTTTCAGGATTGGATCTCGTAGTAATGTGGTACCACACTGAAACAGTAAATTAAACCTAGTTTCGATCAATATTTTAGAGGATAACGCATGTTCTGTCTAGGTTAGGCCTGGGATTTGCCCTCATCAGACACATACTTTCGCATTTTCCACATACATGTTGAACAGATCCTGGGTATTTTTCTGGTTTGGATCAGGTAGTAATGTGGTACCACACTGAAGCAGTCGATTAAACCTGGTTTCGATCAATATATTTGAGGATAACTAATGTTAGGTCTAGGTTAGGCCCGGGATTTGCCCTCATCAGGGTCATATTTCCGCGTTCTTCACATACATGTTGAACAGATCCTGGGCTTTTTCTGGATTGGATCAGGTAGTAATGTGGTACCACCCTGAAACAGTCCATTAAACCCGGTTTCGATAAATATTTTAGAGGACAACGCAAGTTAGGTCTGGGATAGGTCTGGGATTTGCCCTGATCAGGCTCGCACTTTCGCATATTTCTCATACTCGGTGGCCAGATTCTGGGCTTTTTCTGGTTTGGATCCCGTAGTATTGTGGTACCACACTGAAACATTCAATTAATCCTGGTCTTGATAAATATTTTAGAGGATAACGCATGTTAGATCTGGGTTATGTCTAGGATTTGACCAAATCAGGCTCATAAATTCGCATATTTCTCATACTTCATGGCAAGATACTGGGCTTTTTCAGGATTGGATCACGTAGAAATGTGGTAGCACACTGAAACAGTCCATTAAACCTGGTTTCGATCAATATTTTAGAGGATAACGCATGTTCTGTCTAGGTTAGGCCTGGGATTTGCCCTCATCAGACACATACTTTCGCATTTTCCACATACATGTTGAACAGATTCTGGGTTTTTTCTGGTTTGGATCACGTAGTAATGTGGTAGCACACTGAAACAGTCCATTAAACCTGGTTTCGATCAATATATTTGAGGATAACTCATGTTAGGTCTAGGTTAGGCCCGGGATTTGCACTCATCAGGGTCATATTTCCGCGTTCTTCACATACTTGTTGAACAGATCCTGGGCTTTTTCTGGATTGGATCAGGTAGTAATGTGGTACCACACTGAAACAGTCCATTAAACCTGGTTTCGATCAATATTTTAGAGGATAACGCATGTTAGGTCTGGGGTAGGTCTGGGATTTGCTCTCATCAGGCTCGTACTTTCGCATATTTCTCATACTTGATGGCCAGATTCTGGGCTTTTTCTAGTTTGGATTCTGTAGTAATGTGGTGCCACACTGAGACAGTCCATTTAACCTGGTTTCTATCAATATTTTAGAGGATAACGCATTTTAGGTCTGGGGTAGGTCTGGGATTTGCTCTCATCAGGCTCGTAGTTTCGCATATTTCTCATACTCGGTGGCCAGATTCTGGGCTTTTTCTGGTTTGAATCACGTAGAAATGTGGTACCACACTGAAACATTCAATTAAACCTGGTACTGATAAATAATTTTGAGGGTAACGCATGTTAGGTCTAGGTTAGGCCTGGGATTTGCCCTCATCAGACACATACTTTCGCATTCTCCACATACTTGTTGAACAGATCCTGGGTTCTTTCTGGTTTGGATCACGTAGTAATGTGGTAGCACACTGAAACAGTCCATTAAACCTGGTTTCGATCAATATTTTTGAGGATAACGCATGTTAGATCTTGGTTAGGCCTGGGATTTGCCCTCATCAGACACATACTTTCGCATTCTCCACATACTTGCTGAACAGATCCTAGGTATTCTTCTGGTTTGGATCACGTAGTAATGTGGTACCACACTGAAACAGTCCATTGAACCCGGTTTCGATCAATATTTTAATGCATAACGCAAGTTAGGTCTGGGATAGGTCTGGGATTTGCCCTCATCAGGGTCATATTTTCGCGTTCTCCACATACTTGTTGAACAGATCCTGGGTATTTTTCTGGTTTGGATCAGGTAGTAATGTGGCACCACACTGAAACAGTCGATTACACCTGGTTTCGATCAATATTTTTGAGGATAACGCATGTTAGGTCTAGGTTAGGCCCGGGATTTGCCCTCATCAGGGTCATATTTCCGCGTTTTTCACATACTTGTTGAACAGATCCTGGGTATTTTTCTGGTTTGGATCACGTAGTAATGTGGTACCACACTGAAACAGTCGATTAAACCTGGTTTCGATCAGTATTTTTGAGGGTAACGCATGTTAGGCCTAGGTTAGGCCTGGGATTTTCCCTGATCAGCCACATACTTTCGCATTCTTCACATACTTGTTGAACGGATCCTGGGTTTTTTGTGGTTTGGATCACGTAGTAATGTGGTAACACACTGAAACATTCAATTAAACCTGGTCTTGATAAATGTTTTAGAGGATAACGCATGTTGGGTCTGGGATAGGTCTGGGATTTGCCCTCATCAGGCTCATAGTTTCGCGTTTTTCACATACTTGCTGAACAGATCCTGGGTATTTTCTGTTTTGGATCACGTAGTAATGTGGTACCACACTGAAACAGTCCATTAAACCTGGTTTCGATCAATATTTTAGAGAATAACGCATGTTAGGTCATGGTTAGGTCTGGGATTTGCTCTCATCAGGCTCGTACTTTCGCATATTCCTCATGGTTCATGGCCAGATTCTGGGCTTTTTCTAGATTGGATCCTGTAGTATTGTGGTACCACACTGAAACATTCAATTAAACCTGGTCTTGATAAATATTTTAGAGGATAACGCATGTTAGATCTGGGTTATGTCTAGGATTTGCCCAAATCAGGCTCATAAATTCGCATATTTCTTATACTTCATGGCTAGATACTGGGCTTCTTCAGGATTGGATCACGTAGTAATGTGGTACCACACTGAAACAGTACATTTAACCTGGTTTCGATCAATATTTTAGAGGACAACGCAAGTTAGGTCTGGGATAGGTCTGGGATTTGCCCTGATCAGGCTCGCACTTTCGCATATTTCTCATACTCGGTGGCCAGATTCTGGGCTTTTTCTAGTTTGGATTCTGTAGTAATGTGGCACCACACTGAAACAGTCGATTAAACCTGGTTTCGATCAATATTTTTGAGGATAACGCATGTTAGGTCTAGGTTAGGCCCGGGATTTGCCCTCATCAGGGTCATATTTCCGCGTTCTTCACATACTTGTTGAACAGATCCTGGGTATTTTTCTGGTTTGGATCACGTAGTAATGTGGTACCACACTGAAACAGTCGATTAAACCTGGTTTCGATCAATATTTTAAAGGACAACGGAAGTTAGGTCTCGGATAGGTCTGGGATTTGCCCTGATCAGGCTCGCACTTTCGCATATTTCTCATACTCGGTGGCCAGATTCTGGGCTTTTTCTGGTTTGGATCTCGTAGTATTGTGGTACCACACAGAAACATTCAATTAAACCTGGTCTTGATAAATATTTTAGAGGATAACGCATGTTAGGTCTAGGTTAGGCCTGGGATTTGCCCTCATCAGACACATACTTTCGGATTCTCCACATACTTGTTGAACAGATCCTGGGTTCTTTCTGGTTTGGATCACGTAGTAATGTGGTAGCACACTGAAACAGTCCATTAAACCCGGTTTCGATCAATATTTTTGAGGATAACGCATGTTAGATCTTGGTTAGGCCTGGGATTTGCCCTCATCAGACACATACTTTCGCATTCTCCACATACTTGTTGAACAGATCCTAGGTATTCTTCTGGTTTGGATCACGTAGTAATGTGGTACCACACTGAAACAGTCCATTAAACCCGGTTTCGATCAATATTTTAGTGCATAACGCAAGTTAGGTCTGGGATAGGTCTGGGATTTGCCCTCATCAGGGTCATATTTTCGCGTTCTCCACATACTTGTTGAACAGATCCTGAGTATTTTTCTGGTTTGGATCAGGTAGTAATGTGGCACCACACTGAAACAGTCGATTAAACCTGGTTTCGATCAATATTTTTGAGGATAACGCATGTTAGGTCTAGGTTAGGCCCGGGATTTGCCCTCATCAGGGTCATATTTCCGCGTTCTTCACATACTTGTTGAACAGATCCTGGGTATTTTTCTGGTTTGGACCACGTAGTAATGTGGTACCACACTGAAACAGCCTATTAAACCTGGTTTCGATCAATATTTTAGAGAAATAACGCATGTTAGGTCATGGTTAGGTCTGGGATTTGCTCTCATCAGGCTCGTACTTTCGCATTTTTCGCATACTTGTTGGCCAGATCCTGGCCTTTTTCTGGTTTGGATCACGTAGTAATGCGGTACCACACCGAAACAGTCAATTAAACCTGGTTGCGATTAATATTTTAGAGGATTTCGCTGGATATGTCTCGTTTAGATCTGAGATTTGCCCTCATCTGGCTCGTACTTTCGCATTTTTCGCATACTTGTTGGCCAGATCCTGTGCTTTTTCTGGTTGGGATCACGTAGTAATGCGGTACAACACCGAAGCAGTCAATTAAACCTGGTTGCGATTATTATTTTACAGGATAACGCCGGTTATGTTTGGGTTAGGTCTGGGATTTGCCCTCATCTGTCTCCTGCTTTCGTATTTTTCGCATACTTGTTGGCCAGGTCCTGGGTTTTTTCTGGTTTGGATCCCGTAGTAATGAAGTTCCACACCGAAACAGTCAATTAAACCTGGTTCCCATTAATATTTTAGAGGATAACGCGGGTTATGTCTGGGTTAGGTCTGGTATTTGCCCTCATCTGGCTCGTACTTTCGCATTTTTCGCATACTTTGTGGGCAGATCCTGGCTTTTCTCTGGTTTGGATCCCGTAGTAATGAAGTTCCACACCGAAACAGTCAATTAAACCTGGTTGCGATTAATATTTTAGAGGATAACGCCGGTTATGTCTCGGTTAGGTCTGGGATTTGCCCTCATCTGGCTCGTACCTTCGCATTTTTCGCATTCTTGTGGGCCAAATCATCGCCTTCTTCTGGTTTGGCTCACGTAGTAATGCGGTACCACACCGAAATTGTCAACTACACCTGCTTGCGATTAATATTTTAGAGGATAACGGCGGTTATGTCTCGGTTAGGTCTGGGATTTGCCCTCATCTGGCTCGTACCTTCTCATTTTTCGCCTACTTGCTGGCAAGATCCTGGGCTTTTTCTGGCTTGGATCACGTAGTAATGCGGTACCACACCGAAGCAGTCAATTAAACCTGGTTGCGATTAATATCTTAGAGGATAACGCCGGTTATGTCTGGGTTAGGTCTGGTATTTGCCCTCATCTGGCTCGTACCTTCGCATTTTTCGCATACTTGTTGGCCAGATTCTGGCCTTTTTCTGGCTTGGACCACGTAGTAATGTGGTGTCACACTGAATCAGTCAATAGAATCTGGCTCCGAATAGTATTTTAGAGGATAACGCAGGTTACGTCTGGGTTAGTTCTGGTATATGCAATCATCTGGCTCATACTTTCGCGTTTTTCGCATACTTGTTTGTCAGATCCTGGGTCTTTTCTGGATTGGATCCCGTAGTAATGTGGTTCCTCACCGAAACAGTCAATTAAACCTGGTTGCGATTAATATTTTGGAGGATAACGCCGGTTATGTCTGGGTTAGGTCTGGAATTTGCCCTCATCTGGCTCGTACTTTCGCATTTTTCGCATACTTGTTGGCCAAATCATCGCCTTTTTCTGGTTTGGCTCACGTAGTAACGCGGTACCACACTGAAACAGTCAATAAAAGCTGGTTCGGAATAATATTTTAGAGGATAACGCCGGTTATGTCTGGGTTAGGTCTGGGATTTGCCCTCATCTGGCTCGTACTTTCGCATTTTTCGCATACTTGTTGGCCAGATCCTGGCCTTTTTCTGGTTTGGATCACGTAGTAATGCGGTACCACACCGAAACAGTCAATTAAACCTGGTTGCGATTAATATTTTAGAGGATTTCGCTGGATATGTCTCGTTTAGATCTGAGATTTGCCCTCATCTGGCTCGTACTTTCGCATTTTTCGCATACTTGTTGGCCAAATCATCGCCTTTTTCAGGTTTGGCTCACGTAGTAACGCGGTACCACACTGAAACAGTCAATAAAAGCTGGTTCCGATTAATATTTTAGAGGATAACGCCGGTTATGTCTGGGTTAGGTCTGGGATTTGCCCTCATCTGGCTCGTACTTTCGCATTTTTCGCATACTTGTTGGCCAGATCCTGGCCTTTTTCTGGTTTGGATCACGTAGTAATGCGGTACCACACCGAAACAGTCAATTAAACCTGGTTGCGATTAATATTTTAGAGGATTTCGCTGGATATGTCTCGTTTAGATCTGAGATTTGCCCTCATCTGGCTCGTACTTTTGCATTTTTCGCATACTTGTTGGCCAAATCATCGCCTTTTTCAGGTTTGGCTCACGTAGTAATGCGGTACCACACCGAAACAGTCAATTAAACCTGGTCGGGATCACGTAGTAATGTGGTTCCACACCGAAATTGTCAACTACACCTGGTTGCGATTAATATTTTAGAGGATAACGCCGGTTATGTCTCGGTTAGGTCTGGGATTTGCCCTCATCTGGCTCGTACTTTCGCATTTTTCGCATACTTGTTTTCCAGATCCTGGCCTTTTTCTGGTTTGGATCACGTAGTAATGCGGTACCGCACCGAAACAGTCAATTAAACCTGGTTGCGATTAATATTTTAGTGGATGACGCCGGTTATGTCTTAGTTAGGTCTGGTATTTGCCCTCATCTGGCTCGTACCTTCGCATTTTTCGCATACTTGTTGGCCAGATCCTGGCCTTTTTCAGGCTTGGATCACATTGTAATGTGGTACCACACTGATACAGTCAATTAAACCTGGTTCCGATTAATATTTTCGAGGATAACGCTGGTTATGCCTGGGTTAGTTCTGGTATTTGCAATCATCTGGCTCATACTTTCGCATTTTTCGCATACTTGTTGGCCAGATCCTGGGTTTTTTCTGGTGTGGCTGCCGTAGTAATGAAGTTCCACACCGAAACAGTCAATAGAATTTGGTTCCGAATAGTATTTTAGAGGATAACGCAGGTTACGTCTGGGTTAGTTCTGGTATTTGCAATCATCTGGCTCGTACTTTCGCATTTTTCGCATACTTGTTGTCCAGATCCTGGCCTTTTTCTGGTTTGGATCACGTAGTAATGCGGTACCACACCGAAACAGTCAATTAAACCTGGTTGCGATTAATATTTTAGAGGATAACGCCGGTTATGTCTCGGTTAGGTCTGGGATTTGCCGTCATCTGGCTCGTATTTTCGCATTTTTCGCATACTTGTTGGCCTGATCCTGGCCTTTTTCTGGCTTGGACCACGTTGCAATGTGGTATCACACTGAAACAGTCAATTAAACCTGGTTCCGATTAATATTTTAGTGGATAACGCCGGTTATGTCTTGGTTGGGTCTGGTATTTGCCCTCATCTGGCTCGTACCTTCGCATTTTTCGCATACTTTTTGGCCATATCCTGGCCTTCTTCTGGCTTGGACCACGTTGTAATGAGGTACCATACTGATACAATCAATAAAACCTGGTTCCGATTAATATTTTAGAGGATAACGCCGGTTATGTCTGGGTTGGGTCTGGTATTTGCCCTCATCTGGCTCGTACTTTCGCATTTTTCGCATACTTGTTGGCCAGATCCTGCCCTTTTTCTGGTTTGGATCACGTAGTAATGCGGTACCACACCGAAACAGTCAATTAAACCTGGTTGCGATTAATATTTTAGAGGATTACGCCGGATATGTCTCGGTTAGATCTAAGATTTGCCCTCATCTGGCTCGTACTTTCGCATTTTTTGCATACTTGTTGGCCAGATCCTGGCCATTTTCTGGTTTGGCACACGTAGTAATGCGGTACCACACCGAAACAGTCAATTAAACCTGGTCGGGATCACGTAGTAATGCGGTTCCACACCGAAACAGTCAATAAAACCTGGTTGCGATTAATATTTTAGAGGATAACGCTGGTTACGTCTCGGTTAGGTCTGGGATTTGCCCTCATCTGTCTCGTGCTTTCGTATTTTTCGCATACTTGTTGGCCAGATCCTGGCCTTTTTCTGGTTTGTATCACGTAGTAATATGATACCACACAGAAACAGTCAATAGAATCTGGTTCCGAATAGTATTTTAGAGGATAACGCTGGTTACGTCTGGGTTAGTTCTGGTATTTGCAATCATCTGGCTCATACTTTCGCGTTTTTCGCTTACTTGTTGGCCAGATCCTGGGTTTTTTCTGGTTTGGATCCCGTAGTAATGAAGCTCCACACCGAAACAGTCAATTAAACCTGGTTCCGATTAATATTTTAGAGGATAACGCCGGTTATGTCTTGGGTAGGTCTGGTATTTGCCCTCATCTGTCTCGTACCATCGCATTTTTCGCTTACTTGTTGGCCAGATCCTGGCCTTTTTCTGGCTTGGACCACGTAGTAATGAGGTACCACACTGAAACAGTCAATTAAACCTGGTCCCGATTAATATTTTCGAGGATAACGCTGGTTATGACTGGGTTAGTTCTGGTATTTGCAATAATCTGTCTCATACTTTCGCGTTTTTCGCATACTTGTTGCCCAGATCCTGGGTTTTTTCTGGTTTGGATCCCGTAGTAATGAAGATCCACACCGAAACAGTCAATTAAACCTGGTTGCGGTAAATATTTTAGAGGATAACGCCGGTTATATCTCGGGTAGGTCTGGGATTTGCCGTCATCTGGCTCGTATTTTCGCATTTTTCGCATACTTGTTGGCCAGATCCTGGCCTTTTTCTGGCTTGGGCCACGTAGTAATGTGGCATCACACTGAAACAGTCAATTAAACCTGGTTGCGATTAATATATTAGAGGATAACGCCGGTTATGTCTCGGTTAGGTCTTGGATTTGCCCTCATCTGGCTCGTTCTTCCGAATTTTTCGCATACTTGTTGGCCTAATCATCGCCTTTTTCTGGTTTGGCTCACGTAGTAATGCGGTACCACACAGAAATTGTCAAGTACACCTGGTTGCGATTAATATTTTCGAGGATAACGCTGGTTATGTCTGAGTTAGTTCTGGTATTTGCAATTATCTGGATCAAACTTTCGCGTTTTTCGCATACTTGTTGGCCAGATCCTGGATTTTTTCTGGTTTGGATCCCGTAGTAATGAAGCTCCACACCGAAACAGTCAATTAAACCTGGTTCCGATTAATATTTTAGAGGATAACGCCGGTTATGTCTGGGTTAGGTCTGGTATTTGCCCTCATCTGTCTCGTACCATCGCATTTTTCGCTTACTTGTTGGCCAGATCCTGGCCTTTTTCTGGCTTGTACCACGTAGTAATGAGGTACCACACTGAAACAGTCAATTAAACCTGGTTGCGATTAATATTTTAGAGGATAACGCCGGTTATGTCTGGGTTAGGTCTGGTATTTGCCCTCATCTGGCTCGTACCTTCGCATTTTTGGCATACTTGTTGGCCAGATCCTGGCCTTTTTCTGGCTTGGACCACGTAGTAATGTGGTATCACACTGAAACAGTCAATAGAATCTGGTTCCGAATAGTATTTTAGAGGATGACGCAGGTTACGTCTGGGTTAGGTCTGGAATTTGCCCTCATCTGGTTCGTACTTTCGCATTTTTCGCATACTTCTTGGCCAAATCATCGCCTTTTTCTGGTTCGGCTCACGTAGTAATGCGGTACCACACCGAAATTGTCAACTACACCTGGTTGCGATTAATATTTTAGAGGATAACGCCGGTTATGTCTCGGTTAGGTCTGGGATTTGCCCTCATCTGGCTCGTACCTTCGCATTTTTCGCCTACTTGTTGGCAAGATCCTGGCCTTTCTCTGCCTTGGACCACGTAGCAATGTGGTATCACACTGAAACAGTCAATTAAACCTGGTTCCGATTAATATTTTAGTGGATAACGCCGGTTATGTCTTGGTTAGTTCTGGTATTTGCCCTCATCTGGCTCGTACCTTCGCATTTTTCGCATACTTGTTGGCCAGATCCTGGCCTTTTTCTGGCTTGGACCACGTAGCAATGTGGTATCACACTGAAACAGTCAATTAAACCTGGGTACGATTAATATTTTAGCTGATAACGCCGGTTATGTCTCGGTTAGGTCTGGGATTTGCCCTCATCTGGCTCGTACCTTCGCATTTTTCGCATACTTCTTGGCCAGATCCTGGCCTTTTTCAGGCTTGGACCACGTTGTAATGAGGTACCACACTGATACAGTCAATAAAACCTGGGTACGATTAATATTTTAGTTGATAACGCCGGTTATGTCTCGGTTAGGTCTGGTGTTTGCCCTCATCTGTCTCGTACCATCGCATTTTTCGCTTACTTGTTGGCCAGATCCTGGCCTTTTTCTGGCTTGTACCACGTAGTAATGAGGTACCACACTGAAACAGTCAATTAAACCTGGTTGCGATTAATATTTTAGAGGATAACGCCGGTTATGTCTGGGTTAGGTCTGGTATTTGCCCTCATCTGGCTCGTACCTTCGCATTTTTGGCATACTTGTTGGCCAGATCCTGGCCTTTTTCTGGCTTGGACCACGTAGTAATGTGGTATCACACTGAAACAGTCAATAGAATCTGGTTCCGAATAGTATTTTAGAGGATGACGCAGGTTACGTCTGGGTTAGTTCTGGTATTTGCAATCATCTGGCTCATACTTTCGCGTTTTTCGCATACTTGTTGGGCAGATCCTGTGCTTTTTCTGGTTGGGATCACGTAGTAATGCGGTACAACACCGAAGCAGTCAATTAAACCTGGTTGCGATTATTATTTTACAGGATAACGCCGGTTATGTTTGGGTTAGGTCTGGGATTTGCCCTCATCTGTCTCGTGCTTTCGTATTTTTCGCATACTTGTTGGCCAGGTCCTGGGTTTTTTCTGGTTTGGATCCCGTAGTAATGAAGTTCCACACCGAAACAGTCAATTAAACCTGGTTCCCATTAATATTTTAGAGGATAACGCGGGTTATGTCTGGGTTAGGTCTGGTATTTGCCCTCATCTGGCTCGTACTTTCGCATTTTTCGCATACTTTGTGGCCAGATCCTGGCTTTTTTCTGGTTTGGATCCCGTAGTAATGAAGTTCCACACCGAAACAGTCAATTAAACCTGGTTGCGATTAATATTTTAGAGGATAACGCCGGTTATGTCTCGGTTAGGTCTGGGATTTGCCCTCATCTGGCTCGTACCTTCGCATTTTTCGCATTCTTGTGGGCCAAATCATCGCCTTTTTCTGGTTTGGCTCACGTAGTAATGCGGTACCACACCGAAATTGTCAACTACACCTGGTTGCGATTAATATTTTAGAGGATAACGGCGGTTATGTCTCGGTTAGGTCTGGGATTTGCCCTCATCTGGCTCGTACCTTCTCATTTTTCGCCTACTTGCTGGCAAGATCCTGGGCTTTTTCTGGCTTGGATCACGTAGTAATGCGGTACCACACCGAAGCAGTCAATTAAACCTGGTTGCGATTAATATCTTAGAGGATAACGCCGGTTATGGCTGGGTTAGGTCTGGTATTTGCCCTCATCTGGCTCGTACCTTCGCATTTTTCGCATACTTGTTGGCCAAATCATCGCCTTTTTCTGGTTTGGCTCACGTAGTAACGCGGTACCACACTGAAACAGTCAATAAAAGCTGGTTCCGATTAATATTTTAGAGGATAACGCCGGTTATGTCTGGGTTAGGTCTGGGATTTGCCCTCATCTGGCTCGTACTTTCGCATTTTTCGCATACTTGTTGGCCAGATCCTGGCCTTTTTCTGGTTTGGATCACGTAGTAATGCGGTACCACACCGAAACAGTCAATTAAACCTGGTTGCGATTAATATTTTAGAGGATTTCGCTGGATATGTCTCGTTTAGATCTGAGATTTGCCCTCATCTGGCTCGTACTTTCGCATTTTTCGCATACTTGTTGGCCAAATCATCGCCTTTTTCAGGTTTGGCTCACGTAGTAACGCGGTACCACACTGAAACAGTCAATAAAAGCTGGTTCCGATTAATATTTTAGAGGATAACGCCGGTTATGTCTGGGTTAGGTCTGGGATTTGCCCTCATCTGGCTCGTACTTTCGCATTTTTCGCATACTTGTTGGCCAGATCCTGGCCTTTTTCTGGCTTGGACCACGTAGCAATGTGGTATCACACTGAAACAGTCAATTAAACCTGGGTACGATTAATATTTTAGTTGATAACGCCGGTTATGTCTCGGGTAGTTCTGGGATTTGCCGAAATCTGGCACGTACTTTCGCATTTTTCGCATACTTGTTGGCCAGATCCTGGCCATTTTCTGGTTTGGATCACGTAGTAATGTGGTACCTCACCGAAACAGTCAATTAAACCTGGTTGCGATTAATATATTAGAGGATAACGCCGGTTATGTCTCGGTTAGGTCTTGGATTTGCCCTCATCTGGCTCGTTCTTCCGAATTTTTCGCATACTTGTTGGCCTAATCATCGCCTTTTTCTGGTTTGGCTCACGTAGTAATGCGGTACCACACAGAAATTGTCAAGTACACCTGGTTGCGATTAATATTTTCGAGGATAACGCTGGTTATGTCTGAGTTAGTTCTGGTATTTGCAATTATCTGGATCAAACTTTCGCGTTTTTCGCATACTTGTTGGCCAGATCCTGGATTTTTTCTGGTTTGGATCCCGTAGTAATGAAGCTCCACACCGAAACAGTCAATTAAACCTGGTTCCGATTAATATTTTAGAGGATAACGCCGGTTATGTCTGGGTTAGGTCTGGTATTTGCCCTCATCTGTCTCGTACCATCGCATTTTTCGCTTACTTGTTGGCCAGATCCTGGCCTTTTTCTGGCTTGTACCACGTAGTAATGAGGTACCACACTGAAACAGTCAATTAAACCTGGTTGCGATTAATATTTTAAAGGATAACGCCGGTTATGTCTGGGTTAGGTCTGGGATTTGCCCTCATCTGGCTCGTACTTTCGCATTTCTCGCATACTTGTTGGCCAGATCCTGGCCTTTTTCTGGTTTGGATCCCGTAGTAATGTGGTTCCTCACCGAAACAATCAATTGAACCTGGTTGCGATTAATATTTTAGAGGATAACGCCGGTTATGTCTGGGTTAGGTCTGGAATTTGCCCTCATCTGGCTCGTACTTTCGCATTTTTCGCATACTTCTTGGCCAAATCATCGCCTTTTTCTGGTTCGGCTCACGTAGTAATGCGGTACCACACCGAAATTGTCAACTACACCTGGTTGCGATTAATATTTTAGAGGATAACGCCGGTTATGTCTCGGTTAGGTCTGGGATTTGCCCTCATCTGGCTCGTACCTTCGCATTTTTCGCCTACTTGTTGGCAAGATCCTGGCCTTTCTCTGCCTTGGACCACGTAGCAATGTGGTATCACACTGAAACAGTCAATTAAACCTGGTTCCGATTAATATTTTAGTGGATAACGCCGGTTATGTCTTGGTTAGTTCTGGTATTTGCCCTCATCTGGCTCGTACCTTCGCATTTTTCGCATACTTGTTGGCCAGATCCTGGCCTTTTTCTGGCTTGGACCACGTAGCAATGTGGTATCACACTGAAACAGTCAATTAAACCTGGGTACGATTAATATTTTAGTTGATAACGCCGGTTATGTCTCGGTTAGGTCTGGGATTTGCCGTCATCTGGCTCGTATTTTCGCATTTTTCGCATACTCGTTGGCCTGATCCTGGCCTTTTTCTGGCTTGGACCACGTAGCAATGTGGTATCACACTGAAACAGTCAATTAAACCTGGTTCCTATTAATATTTTAGTGGATAACGCCGGTTATGTCTTGGTTAGGTCTGGTATTTGCCCTCATCTGGCTCGTACCTTCGCATTTTTCGCATACTTGTTGGCCAGATCCTGGCCTTTTTCTGGCTTGGACCACGTTGTAATGAGGTACCACACTGATACAGTCAATAAAACCTGGTTCCGATTAATATTTTGGAGGATAACGCCGGTTATGTCTCGGTTAGGTCTGGGATTTGCCCTCATCTGGCTCGTACTTTCGCATTTCTCGCATACTTGTTGGCCAGATCCTGGCCTTTTTCTGGTTTGGATCCCGTAGTAATGTGGTTCCTCACCGAAACAGTCAATTAAACCTGGTTGCGATTAATATTTTAGAGGATAACGCCGGTTATGTCTGGGTTAGGTCTGGGATTTGCCCTCATCTGGCTCGTACTTTTGCATTTTTCGCATACTTGTTGGCCATATCCAGGGCATTTTCTGGTTTGGATCACGTAGTAATGAGGTTCCACACCGAAACAGTCAATTAAACCTGGTTGCGATTAATATTTTAGAAGATAACGCCGGTTATGTCTCGGTTAGGTCTGGGATATGCCATCATCTGTCTCGTGCTTTCGTATTTTTCGCATACTTGTTGGCCAGATCCTGGCCTCTTTCTGGTTTGTATCACGTAGTAATATGGTACCAGACTGAAACAGTCAATAGAATCTGGTTGCGAATAGTATTTTATAGGATAACGCAGGTTACGTCGGTCTTAGTTCTGGTATTTGCAATCATCTGGCTCATACTTTCGCGTTTTTCGCATACTTGTTGGCCAGGTCCTGGGTTTTTTCTGGTTTGGATCCCGTAGTAATGAGGTTCCACACCGAAACAGTCAATTAAACCTGGTTGCGATTAATATTTTAGAAGATAACGCCGGTTATGTCTCGGTTAGGTCTGGGATTTGCCATCATCTGTCTCGTGTTTTCGTATTTTTCGCATCCTTGTTGGCCAGATCCTGGCCTTTTTCTGGCTTGGACCACGTAGTAATGTGGTATCACACTGAAACAGTCAATTAAATCTAGTTCCGGTTAATATTTTAGAGGATAACGCCGGTTATGTCTCGGGTAGATCTGGAATTTGCCCTCATCTTGCTCGTGCTTTCGTATTTTTCGCATACTTGTTGGCCAGATCCTGGGCATTTTCTGGTTTGGATCACGTAGTAATGTGGGACCACACTGAAACAGTCAATTAAACCTGGTTCCGATTAATATTTTCGAGGATAACGCTGGTTATGTCTGGGTTAGTTCTGGTATTTGCAATCATCTGGGTCATACTTTCGCGTTTTTCGCATACTTGTTGGCCAGGTCCTGGGTTTTTTCTGGATTGGATCCTGTAGTAATGAAGTTCCACACCGAAACAGTCAATTAAACCTGGTTGCGATAAATATTTTAGAGGATAACGCCGGTTATATCTCGGGTAGGTCTAGGATTTGCCGTCATCTGGCTCGTATTTTCGCATTTTTCGCATACTTGTTGGCCAGATCCTGGCGTTTTTCTGGCTTGGACCACGTAGTAATGTGGTATCACACTGAAACAGTCAATAGAATCTGGTTCCGAATAGTATTTTAGAGGATAACGCAGGTTACGTCTGGGTTAGTTCTGGTATTTGCAATCATCTCGCTCATACTTTCGCGTTTTTCGCATACTTGTTGACGAGATCCTGGCTTTTTTCTGGTTTGAATCCCGTAGTAATGAAGCTCCACACCGAAACAGTCAATTAAACCTGGTTGCGATTGTATTTTAGAGGATAACGCCGGTTATGTCTCGGTTAGGTCTGGGATTTGCCATCATCTGTCTCATACTTTCGCGTTTTTCGCATACTTGTTGGCGAGATCCTGGGTTTTTTCTGGTTCGGATCCCGTAGTAATGAAGTTCCACACCGAAACAGTCAATTAAACCTGGTTGCGATTATATTTTAGAGGATAACGCCGGTTATGTCTCGGGTAGGTCTGGGATTTGCCGTCATCTGGCTCGTATTTTCGCATTCTTCGCATACTTGTTGGCCAGATCCTGGCCTTTTTCTGGCTTGGACCACGTAGTAATGAGGTATCACACTGAAGCAGTCAATAAAACCTGGTTCCGATTAATATTTTAGAGGATAACGCTGGTTATGTCTGGGTTAGTTCTGGGATTTGCCATCATCTGTCTCGTGCTTTCGTATTTTTCGCATACTTGTTGGCCAGATCCTGGCCTCTTTCTGGTTTGTATCACGTAGTAATATGGTACCACACTGAAACAGTCAATAGAATCTGGTTCGGAATAGTATTTTAGAGGATAACGCAGGTTACGTCGGGGTTAGTTCTGGTATTTGCAATCATCTGGCTCATACTTGCGCGTTTTTCGCATACTTGTTGGCCAGGTTCTGGGTTTTTTCTGGTTTGGATCCCGTAGTAATGAAGTTCCACAACGAAACAGTCAATTAAACCTAGTTGCGATAAATATTTTAGAGGAGAACGCCGGTTATATCTCGGGTAGGTCTGGGATTTGCCGTCATCTGGCTCGTATTTTCGCATTTTTCGCATACTTGTTGGCCAGATCCTGGCCTTTCTCTGGCTTGGACCACGTAGTAATGTGGTATCACACTGAAACAGTCAATTAAACCTGGTTCCGGTTAATATTTTAGAGGATAACGCCGGTTATGTCTCGGGTAGGTCTGGAATTTGCCCTCATCTTGCTCGTGCTTTCGTATTTTTCGCATACTTGTTGGCCAGATCCTGGGCATTTTCTGGTTTGGATCACGTAGTAATGTGGTACCACACTGAAACAGTCAATTAAACCTGGTTCCGATTAATATTTTCGAGGATAACGCTTGTTATGTCTGGGTTAGTTCTGGTATTTGCAATCATCTGGGTCATACTTTCGCGTTTTTCGCATACTTGTTGGCCAGGTCTTGGGTTTTTTCTGGTTTGGATCCCGTAGTAATGAAGTTCCACAACGAAACAGTCAATTAAACCTGGTTGCGATAAATATTTTAGAGGATAACGCCGGGTATATCTCGGGTAGGTCTGGGATTTGCCGTCATCTGGCTCGTATTTTCGCATTTTTCGCATACTTGTTGGCCAGATCCTGGCCTTTTTCTGGCTTGGACCACGTAGTAATGTGGTATCACACTGAAACAGTCAATTAAACCTGGTTGCGATTAATATTTTAGAGGATAACGCCGGTTATGTCTCGGGTAGGTCTGGAATTTGCCCTCATCTTGCTCGTGCTTTCGTATTTTTCGCATACTTGTTGGCCAGATCCTGGGCATTTTCTGGTTTGGATCACGTAGTAATGTGGTACCACACTGAAACAGTCAATTAAACCTGGTTCCGATTAATATTTTCGAGGATAACGCTGGTTATGTCTGGGTTAGTTCTGGTATTTGCAATCATCTGGGTCATACTTTCGCGTTTTTCGCATACTTGTTGGCCAGGTCCTGGGTTTTTTCTGGTTTGGATCCCGTAGTAATGAAGTTCCACAACGAAACAGTCAATTAAACCTGGTTGCGATAAATATTTCGAGGATAACGCCGGGTATATCTCGGGTAGGTCTGGGATTTGCCGTCATCTGGCTCGTATTTTCGCATTTTTCGCATACTTGTTGGCCAGATCCTGGCCTTTTTCTGGCTTGGACCACGTAGTAATGTGGTATCACACTGAAACAGTCAATTAAACCTGGTTGCGATTAATATTTTCGAGGATAACGCCGGTTATGTCTCGGGAAGTTCTGGTATTTGCAATCATCTGGCTCATACTTTCGCAATTTTCGCGTCCTTGTTGGCCAGATCTTGGGTTTTTTGTGGTTTGGATCCCGTCGTAATGTGGCTCCACACCGAAGCAGTCAATTAAACCTGGTTGCGATGAATAGTTTGGAGGATAACGCCGGTTATGTCTGGGTTAGGTCTGGGATTTGCCCTCATCTGGCTCGTACTTTTGCATTTTTCGCGTACTTGTTGGCCAGATCCTGGGCATTTTCTGGTTTGGATCAGGTAGTAATGTGGTACCACACTGAAACAGTCAATAAAAGCTGGTTCCGAATAGTATTTTAGGGGATAACGCAGGTTACGTCTGGGTTAGTTCTGGTATTTGCAATCATCTGGCTCATACTTTCGCGTTTTTCGCATATTTGTTGGCCAGATCCTGGGGTTTTTCTGGTTTGGATCCCGTAGTAATGAGGTTCCACACCGAAACAGTCAATTAAACCTGGTTGCGATTAATATTTTAGAAGATAACGCCGGTTATGTCTCGGGTAGGTCTGGGATTTGCCGTCATCTGGCTCGTATTTTCGCATTTTTCGCATACTTGTTGGCCAGATCCTGGCCTTTTTCTGGCTTGGACCACGTAGTAATGTGGTATCACACTGAAACAGTCAATTAAACCTGGTTCCGGTTAATATTTTAGAGGATAACGCCGGTTATGTCTCGGGTAGGTCTGGAATTTGCCCTCATCTTGCTCGTGCTTTCGTATTTTTCGCATACTTGTTGGCCAGATCCTGGGCATTTTCTGGTTTGGATCACGTAGTAATGTGGTACCACACTGAAACAGTCAATTAAACCTGGTTCCGAATAGTATTTTAGAGGATAACGCAGGTTACGTCGGGGTTAGTTCTGGTATTTGCAATCATCTGGCTCATACCTGCGCGTTTTTCGCATACTTGTTGGCCAGGTTCTGGGTTTTTTCTGGTTTGGATCCCGTAGTAATGAAGTTCCACAACGAAACAGTCAATTAAACCTGGTTGCGATAAATATTTTAGAGGAGAACGCCGGTTATATCTCGGGTAGGTCTGGTGCTTGCTCTCATCTGGCTCGTACTTTCGCATTTTTCGCATACTTGTTGGCCAAATCATCGCCTTTTTCTGGTTTGGCTCACGTAGTAGTGCGGTACCACACCGAAATTGTCAACTACACCTGGTTGCGATTAATATTTTACAGGATAACGCCGGTTATGTCTCGGTTAGGTCTGGGATTTGCCCTCATCTGGCTCGTACCTTCGCATTTTTCGCCTACTAGTTGGCAAGATCCTGGACTTTTTCTGGTTGGGATCACGTAGTAATGCGGTACCACACCGAAGCAGTCAATTAAACCTGGTTGCGATTATTATATAAGAGGATTACGCCGGTTATGTTTGGGTTAGGTCTGGTATTTGCCCTCATCTGGCTCGTACTTTCGCATTTTTCGCATACTTGTTGGCCAGATCCTGGCCATTTTCTGGTTTGGATCCCGTAGTAATGTGGTTCCTCACCGAAACAGTCAATTAAACCTGGTTGCGATTAATATTTTAGAGGATAACGCCGGTTATGTCTGGGTTAGGTCTGGGATTTGCCCTCATCTGGCTCGTACTTTTGCATTTTTCGCATACTTGTTGGCCAGATCCTGGGCATTTTCTGGTTTGGATCAGGTAGTAATGTGGTACCACACTGAAACAGTCAATAAAAGCTGGTTCCGAATAGTATTTTAGGGGATAACGCAGGTTACGTCTGGGTTAGTTCTGGTATTTGCAATCATCTGGCTCATACTTTCGCGTTTTTCGCATATTTGTTGGCCGGATCCTGGGGTTTTTCTGGTTTGGATCCCGTAGTAATGAGGTTCCACACCGAAACAGACAATTAAACCTGGTTGCGATTAATATTTTAGAAGATAACGCCGGTTATGTCTCGGTTAGGTCTGGGATTTGCCATCATCTGTCTCGTGCTTTCGTATTTTTCGCATACTTGTTGGCCAGATCCTGGCCTCTTTCTGGTTTGTATCACGTAGTAATATGGTACCACACTGAAACAGTCAATAGAATCTGGTTGCGAATAGTATTTTAGAGGATAACGCAGGTTACGTCGGTGTTAGTTCTGGTATTTGCAATCATCTGGCTCATACTTGGGCGTTTTTGGCATACTTGTTGGCCAGGTCCTGGGTTTTTTCTGGTTTGGATCCCGTAGTGATGAAGTTCCACAACGAAGCAGTCAATTAAACCTGGTTGCGATAAATATTTTAGAGGAGAACGCCGGTTATATCTCGGGTAGGTCTGGTATTTGCCCTCATCTGTCTCGTACCATCGCATTTTTCGCATACTTGTTGGCCAGATCCTGGCCTTTTTCTGGCTTGGACCACGTAGTAATGTGGTATCACACTGAAACAGTCAATTAAACCTGGTTCCGGTTAATATTTTAGAGGATAACGCCGGTTATGTCTCGGGTAGATCTGGAATTTGCCCTCATCTTGCTCGTGCTTTCGTATTTTTCGCATACTTGTTGGCCAGATCCTGGGCATTTTCTGGTTTGGATCACGTAGTAATGTGGGACCACACTGAAACAGTCACTCAAACCTGGTTCCGATTAATATTTTCGAGAATAACGCTGGTTATGTCTGGGTTAGTTCTGGTATTTGCAATCATCTGGGTCATACTTTCGCGTTTTTCGCATACTTGTTGGCCAGGTCCTGGGTTTTTTCTGGTTTGGATCCTGTAGTAATGAAGTTCCACAACGAAACAGTCAATTAAACCTGGTTGCGATAAATATTTTAGAGGATAACGCCGGTTATATCTCGGGTAGGTCTGGGATTTGCCGTCATCTGGCTCGTATTTTCGCATTTTTCGCATACTTGTTGGCCAGATCCTGGCCTTTTTCTGGCTTGGACCACGTAGTAATGTGGTATCACACTGAAACAGTCAATTAAACCTGGTTGCGATTAATATTTTCGAGGATAACGCCGGTTATGTCTCGGAAAGTTCTGGTATTTGCAATCATCTGGCTCATACTTTCGCGTTTTTCGCATACTTGTTGGCCAGATCCTGGGTTTTTTCTGGTTTGGATCCCGTAGAAATGAAGTTCCACACCGAAACAGTCAATTAAACCTGGATGCGATTAATATTTCAGAGGATCACGCCGGTTATGTCTCGGGTAGGTCTGGGATTTGCCGTCATCTGGCTCGTATTTTCGCATTCTTCGCATACTTGTTGGCCAGATCCTGGCCTTTTTCTGTCTTGGACCACGTAGTAATGTGGTATCACACTGAAACAGTCAATTAAACCTGGTTCCGGTTAATATTTTAGAGGATAACGCCGGTTATGTCTCGGGTAGGTCTGGGATTTGCCGTCATCTGGCTCGTATTTTCGCATTTTTCGCATACTTGTTGGCCAGATCCTGGCGTTTTTCTGGCTTGGACCACGTAGTAATGTGGTATCACACTGAAACAGTCAATAGAATCTGGTTCCGAATAGTATTTTAGAGGATAACGCAGGTTACGTTTGGGTTAGTTCTGGTATTTGTAATCATCTCGCTCATACTTTCGCGTTTTTCGCATACTTGTTGGGCAGATCCTGGGTTTTTTCTGATTTGGATCCCGTAGTAATGTGGTTCCTCACCGAAACAGTCAATTAAACCTGGTTGCGATTAATATTTTAGAGGATAACGCCGGTTATGTCTGGGTTAGGTCTGGAATTTGCCCTCATCTGGCTCGTACTTTCGCATTTTTCGCATACTTGTTGGCCAAATCATCGCCTTTTTCTGGTTTGGCTCACGTAGTAACGCGGTACCACACTGAAACAGTCAATAAAAGCTGGTTCCGATTATTATTTTAGAGGATAACGCCGGTTATGTCTGGGTTAGGTCTGGGATTTGCCCTCATCTGGCTCGTACTTTCGCATTTTTCGCATACTTGTTGGCCAGATCCTGGCCTTTTTCTGGTTTGGATCACGTAGTAATGCGGTACCACACCGAAACAGTCAATTAAACCTGGTTGCGATTAATATTTTAGAAGATAACGCCGGTTATGTCTCGGTTAGGTCTGGGATTTGCCATCATCTGTCTCGTGCTTTCGTATTTTTCGCATACTTGTTGGCCAGATCCTGGCCTCTTTGTGGTTTGTATCACGTAGTAATATGGTACCACACTGAAACAGTCAATAGAATCTGGTTGCGAATAGTATTTTAGAGGATAACGCAGGTTACGTCGGGGTTAGTTCTGGTATTTGCAATCATCTGGCTCATACTTTCGCGTTTTTGGCATACTTGTTGGCCAGGTCCTGGGTTTTTTCTGGTTTGGATCCCGTAGTGATGAAGTTCCACAACGAAGCAGTCAATTAAACCTGGTTGCGATAAATATTTTAGAGGAGAACGCCGGTTATATCTCGGGTAGGTCTGGTATTTGCCCTCATCTGTCTCGTACCATCGCATTTTTCGCATACTTGTTGGCCAGATCCTGGCCTTCTTCTGGCTTGGACCACGTAGTAATGTGGTATCACACTGAAACAGTCAATTAAACCTGGTTCCGGTTAATATTTTAGAGGATAACGCCGGTTATGTCTCGGGTAGATCTGGAATTTGCCCTCATCTTGCTCGTGCTTTCGTATTTTTCGCATACTTGTTGGCCAGATCCTGGGCATTTTCTGGTTTGGATCACGTAGTAATGTGGGACCACACTGAAACAGTCAATCAAACCTGGTTCCGATTAATATTTTCGAGAATAACGCTGGTTATGTCTGGGTTAGTTCTGGTATTTGCAATCATCTGGGTCATACTTTCGCGTTTTTCGCATACTTGTTGGCCAGGTCCTGGGTTTTTTCTGGTTTGGATCCTGTAGTAATGAAGTTCCACAACGAAACAGTCAATTAAACCTGGTTGCGATAAATATTTTAGAGGATAACGCCGGTTATATCTCGGGTAGGTCTGGGATTTGCCGTCATCTGGCTCGTATTTTCGCATTTTTCGCATACTTGTTGGCCAGATCCTGGCCTTTTTCTGGCTTGGACCACGTAGTAATGTGGTATCACACTGAAACAGTCAATTAAACCTGGTTGCGATTAATATTTTCGAGGATAACGCCGGTTATGTCTCGGGAAGTTCTGGTATTTGCAATCATCTGGCTCATACTTTCGCGTTTTTCGCATACTTGTTGGCCAGATCCTGGGTTTTTTCTGGTTTGGATCCCGTAGAAATGAAGTTCCACACCGAAACAGTCAATTAAACCTGGTTGCGATTAATATTTCAGAGGATCACGCCGGTTATGTCTCGGGTAGGTCTGGGATTTGCCGTCATCTGGCTCGTATTTTCGCATTCTTCGCATACTTGTTGGCCAGATCCTGGCCTTTTTCTGTCTTGGACCACGTAGTAATGTGGTATCACACTGAAACAGTCAATTAAACCTGGTTCCGGTTAATATTTTAGAGGATAACGCCGGTTATGTCTCGGGTAGGTCTGGGATTTGTCGTCATCTGGCTCGTATTTTCGCATTTTTCGCATACTTGTTGGCCAGATCCTGGCGTTTTTCTGGCTTGGACCACGTAGTAATGTGGTATCACACTGAAACAGTCAATAGAATCTGGTTCCGAATAGTATTTTAGAGGATAACGCAGGTTACGTTTGGGTTAGTTCTGGTATTTGTAATCATCTCGCTCATACTTTCGCGTTTTTCGCATACTTGTTGGGCAGATCCTGGGTTTTTTCTGGTTTGGATCCCGTAGTAATGTGGTTCCTCACCGAAACAGTCAATTAAACCTGGTTGCGATTAATATTTTAGAGGATAACGCCGGTTATGTCTGGGTTAGGTCTGGAATTTGCCCTCATCTGGCTCGTACTTTCGCATTTTTCGCATACTTGTTGGCCAAATCATCGCCTTTTTCTGGTTTGGCTCACGTAGTAACGCGGTACCACACTGAAACAGTCAATAAAAGCTGGTTCCGATTATTATTTTAGAGGATAACGCCGGTTATGTCTGGGTTAGGTCTGGGATTTGCCCTCATCTGGCTCGTACTTTCGCATTTTTCGCATACTTGTTGGCCAGATCCTGGCCTTTTTCTGGTTTGGATCACGTAGTAATGCGGTACCACACCGAAACAGTCAATTAAACCTGGTTGCGATTAATATTTTAGTGGATAACGCCGGTTATGTCTTGGTTAGGTCTGGTATTTGCCCTCATCTGGCTCGTACCTTCGCATTTTTCGCATACTTGTTGGCCAGATCCTGGGTTTTTTCTGGTGTGGATGCCGTAGTAATGAAGTTCCACACCGAAACAGTCAATAGAATTTGGTTCCGAATAGTATTTTAGAGGATAACGCAGGTTACGTCTGGGTTAGTTCTGGTATTTGCAATCATCTGGCTCATACTTTCGCGTTTTTCGCATACTTGTTGGGCAGATCCTGGGTTTTCTCTGGTTTGGATCCCGTAGTAATGAAGTTCCACACCGAAACAGTCAATTAAACCTGGTTGCGAGTAATATTTTAGAGGATAACGCAGGTTATGTCTCGGTTCGGTCTGGGATTTGCCGTCATCTGACTCGTATTTTCGCATTTTTCGCATACTTGTTGGCCTGATCCTGGCCTTTTTCTGGCTTGGACCACGTTGCAATGTGGTATCACACTGAAACAGTCAATTAAACCTGGTTCCGATTAATATTTTAGTGGATAACGCCGGTTATGTCTTGGTTAGGTCTGGTATTTGCCCTCATCTGGCTCGTACCTTGGCATTTTTCGCATACTTTGTGGCCATATCCTGGCCTTCTTCTGGCTTGGACCACGTTGTAATGAGGTACCACACTGATACAGTCAATAAAACCTGGTTCCGATTAATATTTTAGAGGATAACTCCGGTTATGTCTGGGTTAGGTCTGGTATTTGCCCTCATCTGGCTCGTACTTTCGCATTTTTTGCATACTTGTTGGCCTGATCCTGGCCATTTTCTGGTTTGGCACACGTAGTAATGCGGTACCACACCGAAACAGTCAATTAAACCTGGTCGGGATCACGTAGTAATGCGGTACCACACCGAAACAGTCAATAAAACCTGGTTGCGATTAATATTTTAGAGGATAACGCTGGTTACGTCTCGGTTAGGTCTGAGATTTGCCCTCATCTGTCTCGTGCTTGCGTATTTTTCGCATACTTGTTGGCCAGATCCTGGCCTTTTTCTGGTTTGTATCACGTAGTAATATGGTATCACACAGAAACAGTCAATAGAATCTGGTTCCGAATAGTATTTTAGAGGATAACGCAGGTTACGTCTGGGTTAGTTCTGGTATTTGCAATCATCTGGCTCTTACTTTCGCGTTTTTCGCTTACTTGTTGGCCAGATCCTGGGTTTTTTCTGGTTTGGATCCCGTAGTAATGCAGTTCCACACCGAAACAATCAATTAAACCTGGTTGCGGTAAATATTTTAGAGGATAACGCCGGTTATATCTCGGGTAGGTCTGGGATTTGCCGTCATCTGGCTCGTATTTTCGCATTTTTCGCATACTTGTTGGCCAGATTCTGGCCTTTTTCTGGCTTGGGCCACGTAGTAATGTGGCATCACACTGAAACAGTCAATTAAGCCTGGTTGCGATTAATATTTTAGAGGATAACACCGGTTATGTCTCGGGTAGTTCTGGGATTTGCCGAAATCTGGCTCGTACTTTCGCATTTTTCGCATACTTGTTGGCCAGATTCTGGCCTTTTTCTGGCTTGGGCCACGTAGTAATGTGGTACCTCACCGAAACAGTCAATTATACCTGGTTGCGATTAATATATTAGAGGATATCGCCGGTTATGTCTCGGTTAGGTCTTGGATTTGCCCTCATCTGGCTCGTTCTTCCGAATTTTTCGCATACTTGTTGGCCAAATCATCGCCTTTTTCTGGTTTGGCTCACGTAGTAATGCGGTACCACACAGAAATTGTCAAGTACACCTGGTTGCGATTAATATTTTCGAGGATAACGCTGGTTATGTCTGAGTTAGTTCTGGTATTTGCAATTATCTGGATCAAACTTCCGCGTTTTTCGCATACTTGTTGACCAGATCCTGGATTTTTTCTGGTTTGGATCCCGTAGTAATGAAGCTCCATACCGAAACAGTCAATTAAACCTGGTTCCGATTAATATTTTAGAGGATAACGCCGGTTATGTCTGGGTTAGGTCTGGTATTTGCCCTCATCTGTCTCGTACCATCGCATTTTTCGCTTACTTGTTGGCCAGATCCTGGCCTTTACCTGGCTTGTACCACGTAGTAATGAGGTACCACACTGTAACAGTCAATTAAACCTGGTTCCGATTAATATTTTCGAGGATAACGCTGGTTATGTCTGGGTTAGTTCTGGTATTTGCAATCATCTGGCTCATACTTTCGCGTTTTTCGCATACTTGTTGGCCAGATCCTGGCTTTTTTCTGGTTTGGATCCCGTAGTAATGAAGTTCCACACCGAAACAGTCAATTAAACCTGGTTGCGAAAAATATTTTAGAGGTTAACGCCGGTTATATCTCGGATAGGTCTGGGATTTGCCGTCATCTGGCTCGTATTTTCGCATTTTTCGCATACTTGTTGGCCAGATCCTGGCCTTTTTCTGGCTTGGGCCACGTAGTAATGTGGCATTACAATGAAACAGTCAATTAAACCTGGTTGCGATTAATATTTTAGAGGATAACGCCGGTTATGTCTGGGTTAGGTCTGGTATTTGCCCTCATCTGGCTCGTACGGTCGCATTTTTGGCATACTTGTTGGCCAGATCCTGGCCTTTTTCTGGCTTGGACCACGTAGTAATGTGGTACCACACTGAAACAGTCAATAGAATCTGGTTCCGAATAGTATTTTAGAGGATAACGCAGGTTACGTCTGGGTTAGTTCTGGTATTTGCAATCATCTGGCTCATACTTTCGCGTTTTTCGCATACTTGTTGGCAGATCCTGGGTTTTTTCTGGTTTGGATCCCGTAGTAATGAAGTTCCACATCGAAACAGTCAATTAAACCTGGTTGCGATAAATATTTTAGAGGATAACGCCGGTTATGTCTCGGTTAGGTCTGGGATTTGCCGTCATCTGGCTCGTATTTTCGCATTTTTCGCATACTTGTTGGCCTGATCCTGGTCTTTTTCTGGCTTGGACCACGTAGCAATGTGGTATCACACTGAAACAGTCAATTAAACCTGGTTCCTATTAATATTATAGTGGATAACGCCGGTTATGTCTTGGTTAGGTCTGGTATTTGCCCTCATCTGGCTCGTACCTTCGCATTTTTCGCATACTTGTTGGCAAGATCCTGGCCTTTTTCTGCCTTGGACCACGTTGCAATGTGGTATCACACTGAAACAGTCAATTAAACCTGGTTCCGATTAATATTTTAGTGGATAACGCCGGTTATGTCTTGGTTAGGTCTGGTATTTGCCCTCATCTGGCTCGTACCTTCGCATTTTTCGCATACTTGTTGGCCAGATCCTGGCCTTTTTCTGGCTTGGACCACGTAGCAATGTGGTATCACACTGAAACAGTCAATTAAACCTGGTTCCGATTAATATTTCAGTGGATAACGCCGGTTATGTCTCGGTTAGGTCTGGGATTTGCTCTCATCTGGCTCGTACCACCGCATTTTTCGCATACTTGTTGGCCAGATCATGGCCTTTTTCTAGTTTGGATCCCGTAGTAATGTGGTTCCTCAACGAAACAGTCAATTAAACCTGGTTGCGATTAATATTTTAGAGGATAACGCCGGTTATGTCTCGGTTAGGTCTGGGATTTGCCCTCATCTGGCTCGTACTTTCGCATTTTTCGCATACTTGTTGGCCAGATCCTGGCCTTTTTCTGGTTTGGATCACGTAGTAATGCGGTACCACACCGAAAGTGTCAATTAAACCTGGTTGCGATTAATATTTTAGAGGATAACGCCAGTTATGTCTCGGTTAGTTCTGGGATTTGCCCTCATCTGGCTCGTACTTTCGCATTTCTCGCATACTTGTTGGCCAGATCCCGGCCTTTTTCTGGTTTGGATCCCGTAGTAATGTGGTTCCTCACCGAAACAGTCAATTAAACCTGGTTGCGATTAATATTTTAGAGGATAACGCCGGTTATGTCTGGGTTAGGTCTGGAATTTGCCCTCATCTGGCTCGTACTTTCGCATTTTTCGCATACTTCTTGGCCAAATCATCGCCTTTTTCTGGTTCGGCTCACGTAGTAATGCGGTACCACACCGAAATTGTCAACTACACCTGGTTGCGATTAATATTTTAGAGGATAACGCCGGTTATGTCTCGGTTAGGTCTGGGATTTGCCCTCATCTGGCTCGTACCTTCGCATTTTTCGCCTACTTGTTGGCAAGATCCTGGCCTTTTTCTGCCTTGGACCACGTAGCAATGTGGTATCACACTGAAACAGTCAATCAAACCTGGTTCCGATTAATATTTTAGTGGATAACGCCGGTTATGTCTTGGTTAGGTCTGGTATTTGCCCTCATCTGGCTCGTACCTTCGCATTTTTCGCATACTTGTTGGCCAGATCCTGGCCTTTTTCTGGCTTGGACCACGTAGCAATGTGGTATCACACTGAAACAGTCAATTAAACCTGGGTACGATTAATATTTTAGTGGATAACGCCGGTTATGTCTCGGTTAGGTCTGGGATTTGCCCTCATCTGGCTCGTACCTTCGCATTTTTCGCATACTTGTTGGCCAGATCCTGGCCTTTTTCTGGCTTGGACCACGTTGTAATGAGGTACCACACTGATACAGTCAATAAAACCTGGTTCCGTTTAATATTTTAGAGGATAACGCCGGTTATGTCTGGGTTAGGTCTGGTATTTGCCCTCATCTGGCTCGTACTTTCGCATTTTTCGCATACTTGTTGGCCAGATCCTGGCCTTTTTCTGGTTTGGATCCCGTAGTAATGTGGTTCCTCATCGGAACAGTCAATTAAACCTGGTTGCGATTAATATTTTAGAGGATAACGCCGGTTATGTCTCGGTTAGGTCTGGGATTTGCCCTCATCTGGCTCGTACTTTCGCATTTTTCGCATACTTGTTGGCCAGATCCTGGGCATTTTCTGGTTTGGATCACGTAGTAATGTGGTACCACACTGAAACACTCAATTAAACCTGGTTCCGATTAATATTTTCGAGGATAACGCTGGTTATGTCTGGGCTAGTTCTGGTATTTGCAATCATCTGGGTCATACTTTCGCGTTTTTCACATACTTGTTGGCCAGGTCCTGGGTGCTTTCTGGTTTGGATCCCGTAGTAATGAAGTTCCACAACGAAACAGTCAATTAAACCTGGTTGCGATAAATATTTTAGAGGATAACGCCGGGTATATCTCGGGTAGGTCTGGGATTTGCCGTCATATGGCTCGTGTTTTCGCATTTTTCGCATACTTGTTGGCCAGATCCTGGCCTTTTTCTGGCTTGGACCACGTAGTAATGTGGTATCACACTGAAACAGTCAATTAAACCTGGTTCCGGGTAATATTTTAGACGATAACGCCGGTTATGTCTCGGGTAGATCTGGAATTTGCCCTCATCTTGCTCGTGCTTTCGTATTTTTCGCATACTTGTTGGCCAGATCCTGGGCATTTTCTGGTTTGCATCACGTAGTAATGTGGGACCACACTGAAACAGTCAATTAAACCTGGTTCCGATTAATATTTTCGAGGATAACGCTGGTTATGTCTGGGTTAGTTCTGGTATTTGCAATCATCTGGGTCATACTTTCGCGTTTTTCGCATACTTGTTGGCCAGGTCCTGGGTTTTTTCTGGTTTGGATCCTGTAGTAATGAAGCTCCACAACGAAACAGTCAAATAAACCTGGTTGCGATAAATATTTTAGAGGATAACGCCGGTTATATCTCGGGTAGGTCTGGGATTTGCCGTCATCTGGCTCGTATTTTCGCAGTTTTCGCATACTTGTTGGCCAGATCCTGGCCTTTTTCTGGCCTGGACCACGTAGTAATGTGGTATCACACTGAAACAGTCAATTAAACCTGGTTGCGATTAATATTTTCGAGGATAACGCCGGTTATGTCTCGGGAAGTTCTGGTATTTGCAATCATCTGGCTCATACTTTCGCGTTTTTCGCATACTTGTTGGCCAGATCCTGGGTTTTTTCTGGTTTGGATCCCGTAGTAATTAAGTTCCACACCGAAACAGTCAATTAAACCTGGTTGCGATTAATATTTCAGAGGATCACGCCGGTTATGTCTCGGGTAGGTCTGGGATTTGCCGTCATCTGGCTCGTATTTTCGCATTCTTCGCATACTTGTTGGCCAGATCCTGGCCTTTTTCTGTCTTGGACCACGTAGTAATGTGGTATCACACTGAAACAGTCAATTAAACCTGGTTCCGGTTAATATTTTAGAGGATAACGCCGGTTAAGTCTCGGGTAGGTCTGGGATTTGCCGTCATCTGGCTCGTATTTTCGCATTTTTCGCATACTTGTTGGGCAGATCCTGGCGTTTTTCTGGCTTGGACCACGTAGTAATGTGGTATCACACTGAAACAGGCAATAGAATCTGGTTCCGAATAGTATTTTAGAGGATAACGCAGGTTACGTCTGGGTTAGTTCTGGTATTTGCAATCATCTCGCTCATACTTTCGCGTTTTTCGCATACTTGTTGGCGAGATCCTGGGTTTTTTCTGGTTTGGATCCCGTAGTAATGAAGTTCCACACCGAAACAGTCAATTAAACCTGGTTGCGATTGTATTTTAGAGGATAACGCCGGTTATGTCTCGGTTAGGTCTGGGATTTGCCATCATCTGTCTCATACTTTCGCGTTTTTCGCATACTTGTTGGCGAGATCCTGGGTTTTTTCTGGTTCGGATCCCGTAGTAATGAAGTTCCACATCGAAGCAGTCAATTAAACCTGGTTGCGATTATATTTTAGAGGATAACGCCGGTTATGTCTCGGGTAGGTCTGGGATTTGCCGTCATCTGGCCCGTATGTTAGCATTTGTCGCATAGATGTTGGCCAGATCCTGGCCTTTTTCTGGCTTGGACCACGTAGTAATGTGGTATCACACTGAAACAGTCAATTAAACCTGGTTGCTATTAATATTTTAGAGGATAACGCCGGTTATGTCTCGGTTAGGTCTGGGATTTGCCCTCATCTTGCTCGTGCTTTCGTATTTTTCGCATAATTGTTGGCCAGATCCTGGCCTTCTTCTGGGTTGGACCACGTAGTAATGTGGCAACACACTGAAACAGTCAATTAAACCTGGTTCCGATTAATATTTTAGAGGATAACGCCGGTTATGTCTGAGTTAGTTCTGGTATTTGCAATCATCTGGCTCATACTTTCGCGTCTTTCGCATACTTGTTGGCCAGATCCTGGCCTTTTTCTGGTTTGGATCCCGTAGTAATGTGGTTCCTCATCGAAACAGTCAATTAAACCTGGTTGCGATTAATATTTTAGTGGATAACGCCGGTTATGTCTCGGTTAGGTCTGGGATTTGCCCTCATCTGGCTCGTACTTTCGCATTTTTCGCATACTTGTTGGCCAGATCATGGCCTTTTTCTGGTTTGGATCCCGTAGTAATGTGGTTCCTCACCGAAGCAGTCAATTAAACCTGGTTGCGATTAATATTTCAGGGGATAACGCAGGTTACGTCTGGGTTAGTTCTGGTATTTGCAATCATCTGGCCCATACTTTCGCGTTTTTCGCATACTTGTTGGCCAGATCCTGGGGTTTTTCTGGTTTGGATCCCGTAGTAATGAGGTTCCACACCGAAACAGTCAATTAAACCTGGTTGCGATTAATATTTTAGAAGATAACGCCGGTTATGTCTCGGTTAGGTCTGGGATTTGCCATCATCTGTCTCGTGCTTTCGTATTTTTCGCATACTTGTTGGCCAGATCCTGGCCTCTTTCTGGTTTGGATCACGTAGTAATATGGTACCACACTGAAACAGTCAATAGAATCTGGTTCCGAATAGTATTTTAGAGGATAACGCAGGTTACGTCGGGGTTAGTTCTGGTATTTGCAATCATCTGGCTCATACTTGCGCGTTTTTCGCATACTTGTTGGCCAGGTCCTGGGTTTTCTCTGGTTTGGATCCCGTAGTAATGAAGTTCCACAACGAAACAGTCAATTAAACCAGGTTGCGATAAATATTTTAGAGGAGAACGCCGGTTATATCTCGGGTAGGTCTGGGATTTGCCGTCATCTGGCTCGTATTTTCGCATTTTTCGCATACTTGTGGCCAGATCCTGGCGTTTTTCTGGCTTGGACCACGTAGTAATGTGGTATCACACTGAAACAGTCAATTAAACCTGGTTCCGGTTAATATTTTAGAGGATAACGCCGGTTATGTCTCGGGTAGGTCTGGAATTTGCCCTCATCTTGCTCGTGCTTTCGTATTTTTCGCATACTTGTTGGCCAGATCCTGGGCATTTTCTGGTTTGGATCACGTAGTAATGTGGCTCCACACCGAAGCAGTCAATTAAACCTGGTTGCGATGAATAGTTTGGAGGATAACGCTGGTTATGTTTGGGTTAGTTCTGGTATTTGCAATCATCTGGCTCGTACTTTCGCATTTCTCGCATACTTGTTGGCAAGATCCTGGGCTTATTTTGGTTTGGATCACGTAGTAATGTGGTACCACAGTGAAACAGTCAATTAAACCTGGTTGCGATTAATATTTTAGAGGATAACGCAGGTTACGTCTGGGTTAGTTCTGGCTTTTGCAATCATCTGGCTCATACCTGGCCAGATCCTGGGTTTTTTCTGGTTTGGATCCCGTAGTAATGAAGTTCCACACCGAAACAGTCAATTAAACCTGGTTGCGATTAATATTTCAGAGGATCACGCCGGTTATGTCTCGGGTAGGTCTGGGATTTGCCCTCATCTGGCCCGTACTTTCGCATTTTTCGCATACTTGTTGGCCAGATCCTGGCCGTTTCTGGCTTGGACCACGTAGTAATTTGGTACCACACTGAAACAGTCAATTAAAGCTGGTTCCGATTAATATTTTAGAGGATAACGCAGGTTATGTCTGGGTACGGTCTGGTGTTTGCTCTCATCTGGCTCGTACTTTCGCATTTTTCGCATACTTGTTGGCCTAATCATCGCCTTTTTCTGGTTTGGCTCACGTAGTAGTGCGGTACCACACCGAAATTGTCAACTACACCTGGTTGCGATTAATATTTTACAGGATAACGCCGGTTATGTCTCGGTTAGGTCTGGGATTTGCCCTCATCTGGCTCGTACCTTCGCATTTTTCGCCTACTAGTTGGCAAGATCCTGGACTTTTTCTGGTTGGGATCACATAGTAATGCGGTACCACACCGAAGCAGTCAATTAAACCTGGTTGCGATTACTATATAAGAGGATTACGCCGGTTATCTTTGGGTTAGGTCTGGTATTTGCCCTCATCTGGCTCGTACTTTCGCATTTTTCGCATACTTGTTGGCCAGATCCTGGGCATTTTCTGGTTTGGATCAGGTAGTAATGTGGTACCACACTGAAACAGTCAATAAAAGCTGGTTCCGAATAGTATTTTAGGGGATAACGCAGGTTACGTCGGGGTTAGTTCTGGTATTTGCAATCATCTGGCTCATACTTTCGCGTTTTTCGCATACTTGTTGGCCAGATCCTGGGGTTTTTCTGGTTTGGATCCCGTAGTAATGAGGTTCCACACCGAAACAGTCAATTAAACCTGGTTGCGATTAATATTTTAGAAGATAACGCCGGTTATGTCTCGGTTAGGTCTGGGATTTGCCATCATCTGTCTCGTGCTTTCGTATTTTTCGCATACTTGTTGGCCAGATCCTGGCCTCTTTCTGGTTTGTATCACGTAGTAATATGGTACCACACTGAAACAGTCAATAGAATCTGGTTGCGAATAGTATTTTAGAGGATAACGCAGGTTACGTCGGGGTTAGTTCTGGTATTTGCAATCATCTGGCTCATACTTTCGCGTTTTTCGCATACTTGTTGGCCAGGTCCTGGGTTTTTTCTGGTTTGGATCCCGTAGTAATGAAGTTCCACAACGAAACAGTCAATTAAACCTGGATGCGATAAATATTTTAGAGGAGAACGCCGGTTATGTCTCGGGTAGGTCTGGGATTTGCCCTCATCTGGCCCGTACTTTCGCATTTTTCGCATACTTGTTGGCCAGATCCTGGCCGTTTCTGGCTTGGACCACGTAGTAATTTGGTACCACACTGAAACAGTCAATTAAAGCTGGTTCCGATTAACATTTTTGAGGATAACGCAGGTTATGTCTGGGTACGGTCTGGTATTTGCTCACATCTGGCTCGTACTTTCGCATTTTTCGCATACTTGTTGGCCAAATCATCGCCTTTTTCTGGTTTGGCTCACGTAGTAGTACGGTACCACACCGAAATTGTCAACTACACCTGGTTGCGATTAATATTTTACAGGATAACGCCGGTTATGTCTCGGTTAGGTCTGGGATTTGCCCTCATCTGGCTCGTACCTTCGCATTTTTCGCCTACTAGTTGGCAAGATCCTGGACTTTTTCTGGTTGGGATCACGTAGTAATGCGGTACCACACCGAAGCAGTCAATTAAACCTGGTTGCGATTACTATGTAAGAGGATTACGCCGGTTATCTTTGGGTTAGGTCTGGGATTTGCCCTCATCTGGCTCGTACCACCGCATTTTTCGCATACTTGTTGGCCAGATCATGGCCTTTTTCTGGTTTGGATCCCGTAGTAATGTGGTTCCTCAACGAAACAGTCAATTAAACCTGGTTGCGATTAATATTTTAGAGGATAACACCGGTTATGTCTCGGTTAGGTCTGGGATTTGCCCTCATCTGGCTCGTACTTTCGCATTTTTCGCATACTTGTTGGCCAGATCCTGGCCTTTTTCTGGTTTGGATCACGTAGTAATGCGGTACCACACCGAAAGTGTCAATTAAACCTGGTTGCGATTAATATTTTAGAGGATAACGCCGGTTATGTCTGGGTTAGGTCTGGGATTTGCCCTCATCTGGCTCGTACTTTCGCATTTCTCGCATACTTGTTGGCCAGATCCCGGCCTTTTTCTGGTTTGGATCCCGTAGTAATGTGGTTCCTCACCGAAACAGTCAATTAAACCTGGTTGCGATTAATATTTTAGAGGATAACGCCGGTTATGTCTGGGTTAGGTCTGGAATTTGCCCTCATCTGGCTCGTACTTTCGCGTTTTTCGCATACTTCTTGGCCAAATCATCGCCTTTTTCTGGTTCGGCTCACGTAGTAATGCGGTACCACACCGAAATTGTCAACTACACCTGGTTGCGATTAATATTTTAGAGGATAACGCCGGTTATGTCTCGGTTAGGTCTGGGATTTGCCCTCATCTGGCTCGTACCTTCGCATTTTTCGCCTACTTGTTGGCAAGATCCTGGCCTTTTTCTGCCTTGGACCACGTAGCAATGTGGTATCACACTGAAACAGTCAATTAAACCTGGTTCCGATTAATATTTTAGTGGATAACGCCGGTTATGTCTTGGTTAGGTCTGGTATTTGCCCTCATCTGGCTCGTACCTTCGCATTTTTCGCATACTTGTTGGCCAGATCCTGGCCTTTTTCTGGCTTGGACCACGTAGCAATGTGGTATCACACTGAAACAGTCAATTAAACCTGGGTACGATTAATATTTTAGTGGATAACGCCGGTTATGTCTCGGTTAGGTCTGGGATTTGCCCTCATCTGGCTCGTACCTTCGCATTTTTCGCATACTTGTTGGCCAGATCCTGGCCTTTTTCTGGCTTGGACCACGTTGTAATGAGGTACCACACTGATACAGTCAATAAAACCTGGTTCCGTTTAATATTTTAGAGGATAACGCCGGTTATGTCTGGGTTAGGTCTGGTATTTGCCCTCATCTGGCTCGTACTTTCGCATTTTTCGCATACTTGTTGGCCAGATCCTGGCCTTTTTCTGGTTTGGATCCCGTAGTAATGTGGTTCCTCATCGAAACAGTCAATTAAACCTGGTTGCGATTAATATTTTAGAGGATAACGCCGGTTATGTCTCGGTTAGGTCTGGGATTTGCCCTCATCTGGCTCGTACTTTCGCATTTTTCGCATACTTGTTGGCCAGATCCTGGGCATTTTCTGGTTTGGATCACGTAGTAATGTGGTACCACACTGAAACAGTCAATTAAACCTGGTTCCGATTAATATTTTCGAGGATAACGCTGGTTATGTCTGGGCTAGTTCTGGTATTTGCAATCATCTGGGTCATACTTTCGCGTTTTTCGCATACTTGTTGGCCAGGTCCTGGGTGCTTTCTGGTTTGGATCCCGTAGTAATGAAGTTCCACAACGAAACAGTCAATTAAACCTGGTTGCGATAAATATTTTAGAGGATATCGCCGGGTATATCTCGGGTAGGTCTGGGATTTGCCGTCATCCGGCTCGTGTTTTCGCATTTTTCGCATACTTGTTGGCCAGATCCTGGCCTTTTTCTGGCTTGGACCACGTAGTAATGTGGTATCACACTGAAACAGTCAATTAAACCTGGTTCCGGGTAATATTTTAGAGGATAACGCCGGTTATGTCTCGGGTAGATCTGGAATTTGCCCTCATCTTGCTCGTGCTTTCGTATTTTTCGCATACTTGTTGGCCAGATCCTGGGCATTTTCTGGTTTGGATCACGTAGTAATGTGGGACCACACTGAAACAGTCAATTAAACCTGGTTCCGATTAATATTTTCGAGGATAACGCTGGTTATGTCTGGGTTAGTTCTGGTATTTGCAATCATCTGGGTCATACTTTCGCGTTTTTCGCATACTTGTTGGCCAGGTCCTGGGTTTTTTCTGGTTTGGATCCTGTAGTAATGAAGCTCCACAACGAAACAGTCAAATAAACCTGGTTGCGATAAATATTTTAGAGGATAACGCCGGTTATATCTCGGGTAGGTCTGGGATTTGCCGTCAGCTGGCTCGTATTTTCGCAGTTTTCGCATACTTGTTGGCCAGATCCTGGCCTTTTTCTGGCTTGGACCACGTAGTAATGTGGTATCACACTGAAACAGTCAATTAAACCTGGTTGCGATTAATATTTTCGAGGATAACGCCGGTTATGTCTCGGGAAGTTCTGGTATTTGCAATCATCTGGCTCATACTTTCGCGTTTTTCGCATACTTGTTGGCCAGATCCTGGGTTTTTTCTGGTTTGGATCCCGTAGTAATGAAGTTCCACACCGAAACAGTCAATTAAACCTGGTTGCGATTAATATTTCAGAGGATCACGCCGGTTATGTCTCGGGTAGGTCTGGGATTTGCCGTCATCTGGCTCGTATTTTCGCATTCTTCGCATACTTGTTGGCCAGATCCTGGCCTTTTTCTGTCTTGGACCACGTAGTAATGTGGTATCACACTGAAACAGTCAATTAAACCTGGTTCCGGTTAATATTTTAGAGGATAACGCCGGTTAAGTCTCGGGTAGGTCTGGGATTTGCCGTCATCTGGCTCGTATTTTCGCATTTTTCGCATACTTGTTGGGCAGATCCTGGCGTTTTTCTGGCTTGGACCACGTAGTAATGTGGTATCACACTGAAACAGTCAATAGAATCTGGTTCCGAATAGTATTTTAGAGGATAACGCAGGTTACGTCTGGGTTAGTTCTGGTATTTGCAATCATCTCGCTCATACTTTCGCGTTTTTCGCATACTTGTTGGCGAGATCCTGGGTTTTTTCTGGTTTGGATCCCGTAGTAATGAAGTTCCACACCGAAACAGTCAATTAAACCTGGTTGCGATTGTATTTTAGAGGATAACGCCGGTTATGTCTCGGTTAGGTCTGGGATTTGCCATCATCTGTCTCATACTTTCGCGTTTTTCGCATACTTGTTGGCGAGATCCTGGGTTTTTTCTGGTTCGGATCCCGTAGTAATGAAGTTCCACACCGAAGCAGTCAATTAAACCTGGTTGCGATTATATTTTAGAGGATAACGCCGGTTATGTCTCGGGTAGGTCTGGGATATGCCGTCATCTGGCCCGTATGGTCGCATTTGTCGCATAGATGTTGGCCAGATCCTGGCCTTTTTCTGGCTTGGACCACGTAGTAATGTGGTATCACACTGAAACAGTCAATTAAACCTGGTTGCTATTAATATTTTAGAGGATAACGCCGGTTATGTCTCGGTTAGGTCTGGGATTTGCCCTCATCTTGCTCGTGCTTTCGTATTTTTCGCATAATTGTTGGCCAGATCCTGGCCTTCTTCTGGGTTGGACCACGTAGTAATGTGGCAACACACTGAAACAGTCAATTAAACCTGGTTCCGATTAATATTTTAGAGGATAACGCCGGTTATGTCCTGGTTAGGTCTGGTATTTGCCCTCATCTGGCTCGTACCTTCGCATTTTTCGCTTACTTGTTGGCCAGATCCTGGCCTTTTTCTGGCTTGGACCACGTAGTAATGAGGTACCACACTGAAGCAGTCAATAAAACCTGGTTCCGATTAATATTTTAGAGGATAACGCTGGTTATGTCTGAGTTAGTTCTGGTATTTGCAATCGTCTGGCTCATACTTTCGCGTCTTTCGCATACTTGTTGGCCAGATCCTGGCCTTTTTCTGGTTTGGATCCCGTAGTAATGTGGTTCCTCATCGAAACAGTCAATTAAACCTGGTTGCGATTAATATTTTAGTGGATAACGCCGGTTATGTCTCGGTTAGGTCTGGGATTTGCCCTCATCTGGCTCGTACTTTCGCATTTTTCGCATACTTGTTAGCCAGATCATGGCCTTTTTCTGGTTTGGATCCCGTAGTAGTGTGGTTCCTCACCGAAACAGTCAATTAAACCTGGTTGCGATTAATATTTTAGGGGATAACGCAGGTTACGTCTGGGTTAGTTCTGGTATTTGCAATCATCTGGCCCATACTTTCGCGTTTTTCGCATACTTGTTGGCCAGATCCTGGGGTTTTTCTGGTTTGGATCCCGTAGTAATGAGGTTCCACACCGAAACAGTCAATTAAACCTGGTTGCGATTAATATTTTAGAAGATAACGCCGGTTATGTCTCGGTTAGGTCTGGGATTTGCCTTCATCTGTCTCGTGCTTTCGTATTTTTCGCATACTTGTTGGCCAGATCCTGGCCTCTTTCTGGTTTGGATCACGTAGTAATATGGTACCACACTGAAACAGTCAATAGAATCTGGTTCCGAATAGTATTTTAGAGGATAACGCAGGTTACGTCGGGGTTAGTTCTGGTATTTGCAATCATCTGGCTCATACTTGCGCGTTTTTCGCATACTTGTTGGCCAGGTCCTGGGTTTTCTCTGGTTTGGATCCCGTAGTAATGAAGTTCCACAACGAAACAGTCAATTAAACCAGGTTGCGATAAATATTTTGGAGGAGAACGCCGGTTATATCTCGGGTAGGTCTGGGATTTGCCGTCATCTGGCTCGTATTTTCGCATTTTTCGCATACTTGTTGGCCAGATCCTGGCGTTTTTCTGGCTTGGACCACGTAGTAATGTGGTATCACACTGAAACAGTCAATTAAACCTGGTTCCGGTTAATATTTTAGAGGATAACGCAGGTTACGTCTGGGTTAGTTCTGGCTTTTGCAATCATCTGGCTCATACTTGGCCAGATCCTGGGTTTTTTCTGGTTTGGATCCCGTAGTAATGAAGTTCCACACCGAAACAGTCAATTAAACCTGGTTGCGATTAATATTTCAGAGGATCACGCCGGTTATGTCTCGGGTAGGTCTGGGATTTGCCGTCATCTGGCTCGTATTTTCGCATTCTTCGCATACTTGTTTGCCAGATCCTGGCCTTTTTCTCTCTTGGTCCACGTAGTAATGTGGTATCACACTGAAACAGTCAATTATATCTGGTTGCGATTAATATTTCAGGGTATCACGCCGGTTATGTCTCGGGAAGGTCTGGGATTTGCCCTCATCTGGCCCGTACTTTCGCATTTTTCGCATACTTGTTGGCCAGATCCTGGCCGTTTCTGGCTTGGACCACGTAGTAATTTGGTACCACACTGAAACAGTCAATTAAAGCTGGTTCCGATTAATATTTTAGAGGATAACGCAGGTTATGTCTGGGTACGGTCTGGTGTTTGCTCTCATCTGGCTCGTACTTTCGCATTTTTCGCATACTTGTTGGCCAAATCATCGCCTTTTTCTGGTTTGGCTCACGTAGTAGTGCGGTACCACACCGAAATTGTCAACTACACCTGGTTGCGATTAATATTTTACAGGATAACGCCGGTTATGTCTCGGTTAGGTCTGGGATTTGCCCTCATCTGGCTCGTACCTTCGCATTTTTCGCCTACTAGTTGGCAAGATCCTGGACTTTTTCTGGTTGGGATCACGTAGTAATGCGGTACCACACCGAAGCAGTCAATTAAACCTGGTTGCGATTACTATATAAGAGGATTACGCCGGTTATCTTTGGGTTAGTTCTGGTATTTGCCCTCATCTGGCTCGTACTTTCGCATTTTTCGCATACTTGTTGGCCAGATCCTGGGCATTTTCTGGTTTGGATAAGGTAGTAATGTGGTACCACACTGAAACAGTCAATAAAAGCTGGTTCCGAATAGTATTTTAGGGGATAACGCAGGTTACGTCGGGGTTTGTTCTGGTATTTGCAATAATCTGGCTCATACTTTCGCGTTTTTCGCATACTTGTTGGCCAGATCCTGGGGTTTTTCTGGTTTGGATCCCGTAGTAATGAGGTTCCACACCGAAACAGTCAATTAAACCTGGTTGCGATTAATATTTTAGAAGATAACGCCGGTTATGTCTCGGTTAGGTCTGGGATTTGCCATCATCTGTCTCGTGCTTTCGTATTTTTCGCATACTTGTTGGCCAGATCCTGGCCTCTTTCTGGTTTGTATCACGTAGTAATATGGTACCACACTGAAACAGTCAATAGAATCTGGTTGCGAATAGTACTTTAGAGGATAACGCAGGTTACGTCGGGGTTAGTTCTGGTATTTGCAATCATCTGGCTCATACTTTCGCGTTTTTCGCATACTTGTTGGCCAGGTCCTGGGTTTTTTCTGGTTTGGATCCTGTAGTAATGAAGTTCCACAACGAAACAGTCAATTAAACCTGGTTGCGATAAATATTTTAGAGGATAACGCCGGTTATATCTCGGGTAGGTCTGGGATTTGCCGTCATCTGGCTCGTATTTTCGCATTTTTCGCATACTTGTTGGCCAGATGCTGGCCTTTTTCTGGCTTGGACCACGTAGTAATGTGGTATCACACTGAAACAGTCAATTAAACCTGGTTGCGATTAATATTTTAGAGGATAACGCCGGTTATGTCTCGGGTAGATCTGGAATTTGCCCTCATCTTGCTCGTGCTTTCGTATATTTCGCATACTTGTTGGTCAGATCCTGGACATTTTCTGGTTTGGATCACGTAGTAATGTGGTACCACACTGAAACAGTCAATTAAACATGGTTCCGATTAATATTTTCGAGGATAACGCTGGTTATGTCTGGGTTAGTTCTGGTATTTGCAATCATCTGGGTCATACTTTCGCGTTTTTCGCATACTTGTTGGCCAGGTCCTGGGTTTTTTCTGGTTTGGATCCTGTAGTAATGAAGTTCCACAACGAAACAGTCAATTAAACCTCGTTGCGATTAATATTTCAGGGGATCACGCCGGATATGTCTCGGGTAGGTCTGGGATTTGCCGTCATCTGGCTCGTATTTTCGCATTCTTCGCATACTTGTTGGCCAGATCCTGGCCTTTTTCTGTCTTGGACCACGTAGTAATGTGGTATCACAGTGAAACAGTCAATTAAATCTGGTTGCGATTAATATTTCAGAGGATCACGCCGGTTATGTCTCGGGTAGGTCGGGGATTTGCCCTCATCTGGCCCGTACTTTCGCATTTTTCGCATACTTGTTGGCCAGATCCTGGCCGTTTCTGGCTTGGACCACGTAGTAATTTGGTACCACACTGAAACAGTCAATTAAAGCTGGTTCCGATTAATATTTTAGAGGATAACGCAGGTTATGTCTGGGTAAGGTCTGGTGTTTGCTCTCATCTGGCTCGTACTTTCGCATTTTTCGCATACTTGTTGGCCAAATCATCGCCTTTTTCTGGTTTGGCTCACGTAGTAGTGCGGTACCACACCGAAATTGTCAACTACACCTGGTTGCGATTAATATTTTACAGGATAACGCCGGTTATGTCTCGGTTAGGTCTGGGATTTGCCCTCATCTGGCTCGTACCTTCGCATTTTTCGCCTACTAGTTGGCAAGACCCTCGACTTTTTCTGGTTGGGATCACGTAGTAATGCGGTACCACACCGAAGCAGTCAATTAAACCTGGTTGCGATTATTATATAAGAGGATTACGCCGGTTATGTTTGGGTTAGGTCTGGTATTTGCCCTCATCTGGCTCGTACTTTCGCATTTTTCGCATACTTGTTGGCCAGATCCTGGCCATTTTCTGGTTTGGATCCCGTAGTAATGTGGTTCCTCACCGAAACAGTCAATTAAACCTGGTTGCGATTAATATTTTAGAGGATAACACCGGTTATGTCTGGGTTAGGTCTGGGATTTGCCCTCATCTGGCTCGTACTTTTGCATTTTTCGCATACTTGTTGGCCAGATCCTGGGCAATTTCTGGTTTGGATCAGGTAGTAATGTGGTACCACACTGAAACAGTCAATAAAAGCTGGTTCCGAATAGTATTTTAGGGGATAACGCAGGTTACGTCTGGGTTAGTTCTGGTATTTGCAATCATCTGGCTCATACTTTCGCGTTTTTCGCATACTTGTTGGCCAGATCCTGGGGTTTTTCAGGTTTGGATCCCGTAGTAATGAGGTTCCACACCGAAACAGTCAATTAAACCTGGTTGCGATTAATATTTTAGAAGATAACGCCGGTTATGTCTCGGTTAGGTCTGGGATTTGCCATCATCTGTCTCGTGCTTTCGTATTTTTCGCATACTTGTTGGCCAGATCCTGGCCTCTTTCTGGTTTGTATCACGCAGTAATATGGTACCACACTGAAACAGTCAATAGAATCTGGTTGCGAATAGTATTTTAGAGGATAACGCAGGTTACGTCGGGGTAAGTTCTGGTATTTGCTATCATCTGGCTCATACTTTCGCGTTTTTCGCATACTTGTTGGCCAGGTCCTGGGTTTTTTCTGGTTTGGATCCCGTAGTAATGAAGTTCCACAACGAAACAGTCAATTAAACCTGGTTGCGATAAATATTTTAGAGGAGAACGCCGGTTATATCTCGGGTAGGTCTGGGATTTGCCGTCATCTGGCTCGTATTTTCGCATTTTTCGCATACTTGTTGGCCAGATCCTGGCCTTTTTCTGGCTTGGACCACGTAGTAATGTGGTATCACACTGAACAGTCAATTAAACCTGGTTCCGGTTAATATTTTAGAGGATAACGCCGGTTATGTCTCGGGTAGATCTGGAATTTGCCCTCATCTTGCTCGTGCTTTCGTATTTTTCGCATACTTGTTGGCCAGATCCTGGGCATTTTCTGGATTGGATCACGTAGTAATGTGGTACCACACTGAAACAGTCAATTAAACCTGGTTCCGATTAATATTTTCGAGGATAACGCTGGTTATGTCTGGGTTAGGTCTGGGATTTGCCCTCATCTGGCCCATACTTTCGCATTTTTCGCATACTTGTTGGCCAGATCCTGGCCTTCTTCTGGCTTGGATCACATAGAAACGCGGTACCACACCGAATCAGTCAATTAAACCTGGTTGCGATTAATATTTTAGAGGATAACGCCGGTTATGTCCAGGCTAGGTCTGGGATTTGCCGTCATCTGGCTCGTATTTTCGCATTTTTCGCATACTTGTTGGCCAGATGCTGGCCTTTTTCTGGCTTGGACCACGTAGTAATGTGGTATCACACTGAAGCAGTCAATTAAACCTGGTTGCGATTAATATTTTCGAGGATAACGCCGGTTATGTCTCGGGAAGTTCTGGTATTTGCAATCATCTGGCTCATACTTTCGCAATTTTCGCGTACTTGTTGGCCAGGTCCTGGGTTTTTTCTGGTTTGGATCCCGTAGTAATGAAGTTCCACAACGAAACAGTCAATTAAACCTGGTTGCGATAAATATTTTAGAGGAGAACGCCGGTTATATCTCGGGTAGGTCTGGCTTTTGCAATCATCTGGCTCATACTTTCGCGTTTTTCGCATACTTGTTGGCCAGATCCTGGGTTTTTTCTGGTTTGGATCCCGTAGTAATGAAGTTCCACACCGAAACAGTCAATTAAACCTGGTTGCGATTAATATTTCAGAGGATCACGCCGGATATGTCTCGGGTAGGTCTGGGATTTGCCGTCATCTGGCTCGTATTTTCGCATTCTTCGCATACTTGTTGGCCAGATCCTGGCCTTCTTCTGTCTTGGACCACGTAGTAATGTGGTATCACACTGAAACAGTCAATTAAATCTGGTTGCGATTAATATTTCAGAGGATCACGCCGGTTATGTCTCGGGTAGGTCTGGGATTTGCCCTCATCTGGCCCGTACTTTCGCATTTTTCGCATACTTGTTGGCCAGATCCTGGCCGTTTCTGGCTTGGACCACGTAGTAATTTGGTACCACACTGAAACAGTCAATTAAAGCTGGTTCCGATTAATATTTTAGAGGATAACGCAGGTTATGTCTGGGTAAGGTCTGGTGTTTGCTCTCATCTGGCTCGTACTTTCGCATTTTTCGCATACTTGTTGGCCAAATCATCGCCTTTTTCTGGTTTGGCTCACGTAGTAGTGCGGTACCACACCGAAATTGTCAACTACACCTGGTTGCGATTAATATTTTACAGGATAACGCCGGTTATGTCTCGGTTAGGTCTGGGATTTGCCCTCATCTGGCTCGTACCTTCGCATTTTTCGCCTACTAGTTGGCAAGACCCTGGACTTTTTCTGGTTGGGATCACGTAGTAATGCGGTACCACACCGAAGCAGTCAATTAAACCTGGTTGCGATTATTATATAAGAGGATTACGCCGGTTATGTTTGGGTTAGGTCTGGTATTTGCCCTCATCTGGCTCGTACTTTCGCATTTTTCGCATACTTGTTGGCCAGATCCTGGCCATTTTATGGTTTGGATCCCGTAGTAATGTGGTTCCTCACCGAAACAGTCAATTAAACCTGGTTGCGATTAATATTTTAGAGGATAACGCCGGTTATATCTGGGTTAGGTCTGGGATTTGCCCTCATCTGGCTCGTACTTTTGCATTTTTCGCATACTTGTTGGCCAGTTCCTGGGCATTTTCTGGTTTGGATCAGGTAGTAATGTGGTACCACACTGAAACAGTCAATAAAAGCTGGTTCCGAATAGTATTTTAGGGGATAACGCAGGTTACGTCTGGGTTAGTTCTGGTATTTGCAATCATCTGGCTCATACTTTCGCGTTTTTCGCATACTTGTTGGCCAGATCCTGGGGTTTTTCAGGTTTGGATCCCGTAGTAATGAGGTTCCACACCGAAACAGTCAATTAAACCTGGTTGCGATTAATATTTTAGAAGATAACGCCGGTTATGTCTCGGTTAGGTCTGGGATTTGCCATCATCTGTCTCGTGCTTTCGTATTTTTCGCATACTTGTTGGCCAGATCCTGGCCTCTTTCTGGTTTGTATCACGCAGTAATATGGTACCACACTGAAACAGTCAATAGAATCTGGTTGCGAATAGTATTTTAGAGGATAACGCAGGTTACGTCGGGGTAAGTTCTGGTATTTGCAATCATCTGGCTCATACTTTCGCGTTTTTCGCATACTTGTTGGCCAGGTCCTGGGTTTTTTCTGGTTTGGATCCCGTAGTAATGAAGTTCCACAACGAAACAGTCAATTAAACCTGGTTGCGATAAATATTTTAGAGGAGAACGCCGGTTATATCTCGGGTAGGTCTGGGATTTGCCGTCATCTGGCTCGTATTTTCGCATTTTTCGCATACTTGTTGGCCAGATCCTGGCCTTTTTCTGGCTTGGACCACGTAGTAATGTGGTATCACACTGAACAGTCAATTAAACCTGGTTCCGGTTAATATTTTAGAGGATAACGCCGGTTATGTCTCGGGTAGATCTGGAATTTGCCCTCATCTTGCTCGTGCTTTCGTATTTTTCGCATACTTGTTGGCCAGATCCTGGGCATTTTCTGGTTTGGATCACGTAGTAATGTGGTACCATACTGAAACAGTCAATTAAACCTGGTTCCGATTAATATTTTCGAGGATAACGCTGGTTATGTCTGGGTTAGTTCTGGTATTTGCAATCATCTGGGTCATACTTTCGCGTTTTTCGCATACTTGTTGGCCAGGTCCTGGGTTTTTTCTGGTTTGGATCCTGTAGTAATGAAGTTCCACAACGAAACAGTCAATTAAACCTGGTTGCGATAAATATTTTAGAGGATAACGCCGGTTATATCTCGGGTAGGTCTGGGATTTGCCGTCATCTGGCTCGTATTTTCGCATTTTTCGCATACTTGTTGGCCAGATGCTGGCCTTTTTCTGGCTTGGACCACGTAGTAATGTGGTATCACACTGAAGCAGTCAATTAAACCTGGTTGCGATTAATATTTTCGAGGATAACGCCGGTTATGTCTCGGGAAGTTCTGGTATTTGCAATCATCTGGCTCATACTTTCGCAATTTTCGCGTACTTGTTGGCCAGATCTTGGGTTTTTTGTGGTTTGGATCCCGTCGTAATGTGGCTCCACACCGAAGCAGTCAATTAAACCTGGTTGCGATGAATATTTTGGAGGATAACGCTGGTTATGTTTGGGTTAGTTCTGGTATTTGCAATCATCTGGCTCGTACTTTCGCATTTCTCGCATACTAGTTGGCAAGATCCTGGGCTTATTTTGGTTTGGATCACGTAGTAATGTGGTACCACAGTGAAACAGTCAATAAAAGCTGGTTCCGAATAGTATTTTAGAGGATAACGCAGGTTACGTCTGGGTTAGTTCTGGCTTTTGCAATCATCTGGCTCATACTTTCGCGTTTTTCGCATACTTGTTGGCCAGATCCTGGGTTTTTTCTGGTTTGGATCCCGTAGTAATGAAGTTCCACACCGAAACAGTCAATTAAACCTGTGTGCGATTAATATTTCAGAGGATCACGCCGGTTATGTCTCGGGTAGGTCTGGGATTTGCCGTCATCCGGCTCGTATTTTCGCATTCTTCGCATACTTGTTGGCCAGATCCTGGCCTTTTTCTGGTTTGGATCACGTAGTAATGCGGTACCACACCGAAACGTTCAACTACACCTGGTTGCGATTAATATTTTAGAGGATAACGCCGGTTATGTCTGTGTTAGGTCTGGGATTCGCTCTCATCTGGCTCGTACTTTCGCATTTTTCGCATACTTGTTGGCCAGATCCTGGCCTTATTCTGGCTTGGACCACGTAGTAATGTGGTATCACACTGAAACAGTCAATAGAATCTGGTTCCGAATAGTATTTTAGAGGATAACGCAGGTTACGTCTGGGTTAGTTCTGGTATTTGCAATCATCTGGCTCATACTTTCGCGTTTTTCGCATACTTGTTGGCGAGATACTGGGTTTTTTCTGGTTTGGATCCCGTAGTAATGAAGTTCCACACCGAAACAGTCAATTAAACCTGGTTGCTATTATATTTTAGAGGATAACGCCGGTTATGTCTCGGGTAGGTCTGGGATTTGCCGTCATCTGGCCCGTATGTTCGCATTTGTCGCATACTTGTTGGCCAGATCCTGGCCTTTTTCTGGCTTGGACGACGTAGTAATGTGGTATCACACTGAAACAGTCAATTAAACCTGGTTGCTATTAATATTTTAGAGGATAACGCCGGTTATGTGTCGGTTAGGTCAGGGATTTGCCCTCATCTTGCTCGTGCTTTCGCATTTTTCGCATAATTGTTGGCCAGATCCTGGCCTTCTTCTGGGTTGGACCACGTAGTAATGTGGCAACACACTGAAACAGTCAATTAAACCTGGTTCCGATTAATATTTTAGAGGATAACGCCGGTTATGTCTTGGTTAGGTCTGGTATTTGCCCTCATCTGACTCGTACCTTCGCATTTTTCGCTTACTTGTTGGCCAGATCCTGGCCTTCTTCTGGGTTGGACCACGTAGTAATGTGGTATCACACTGAAACAGTCAATAGAATCTGGTTCCGAATAGTATTTTAGAGGATAACGCAGGTTACGTCTGGGTTAGTTCTGGTATTTGCAATCATCTGGCTCATACTTTCTCGTTTTTCGCATACTTGTTGGCCAGATCCTGGGTTTTTTCTGGTCTGGATCCCGTAGTAATGAAGTACAACACCGAAACAGTCAATTAAACCTGGTTGCGATTAATATTTTCGAGGATAACGCTGGTTATGTCGCGGGTAGGTCTGGGATTTGCCGTCATCTGGCTCGTATTTTCGCATTTTTCGCATACTTGTTGGCCAGATCCTGGCCTTTTTCTGGCTTGGACAACGTAGTAATGCGGTATCACACTGAAACAGTCAATTAAACCTGGTTCCGATTAATATTTTAGAGGATAACGCCGGTTATGTCTGGGTTAGGTCTGGTATTTGCCGTCATCTGGCACGTACTTTCGCATTTTTCGCATACTTGTTGGCCAAATCATCGCCTTTTTGTGGTTTGGCTCACGTAGTAATGCGGTACCACACCGAAATTGTTAACTACACCTGGTTGCGATTAATATTTTAGAGGATAACGCCGGTTATGTCTCGGTTAGGTCTGGGATTTGCCCTCATCTGGCTCGTACCTTCGCATTTTTCGCCTACTTGTTGGCAAGATCCTGGGCTTTTTCTGGTTGGGATCACGTACTAATGCGGTACCACACCGAAGCAGTCAATTAAACCTGGTTGCGATTATTATTTTGGAGGATTACGCCGGTTATGTTTGGGTTAGGTCTGGTATTTGCCGTCATCTGGCTCGTACTTTCGCATTTTTCTCTTAATTGTTGGCCTGATCCTAGCCTTTTTATGGTTTGGATCACGTAGTTACGCGGTACCACACCCAAACAGTCAATTAAACCTGGTTGCGATTACTATTTTGGAGGATAACGCCAGTTATGTCTGGGTTTGGTGTGGTATTTGTCCTCATCTGGCTCGTAGTTTCGCGTTTTCGCATACTCGTTCGTCAGATCCTGGCCTTTTTCTGGTTTGGATCAGGTAGTAATGTGGTACCGCACTGAAACTGTCAATAGAAGCTGGTTCCGAATAGTATTTTAGAGGATAACGCTGGTTATGTCTGGGTTAGTTCTCGGATTTGCCGTCATCTGGCTCGTGTCTTCGCATTTTTCGCTTACTTGTTGGCCAGATCCTGGCCTTTTCCTGGCTTGGTCCACGTAGTAATGAGGTACCCCACTGAAGCAGTCAATAAAACCTGGTTCCGATTAATATTTTGGAGGATAACGCTGGTTGTGTCTGGGATTGGTCTGGTATTTGCCATCATCTGGCTCGTGCTTTCGCGTTTTTCGCATACTTGTTGGCCAGATCCTGGGTTTTTTCTGGTTTGAATCCCGTAGTAATGAAGTTCCACACCGAAACAGTCAATTAAACCTGGTTGCAGTTAATATTTTAGAGGATAACGCCGGTTATGTCTCGGTTAGGTCTGGGATTTGCCGTCATCTGGCCCGTATGTTCGCATTTGTCGCATACTTGTTGGCCAGATCCTGGCCTTTTTCTGGCTTGGACCACGTAGTAATGTGGTATCACACTGAAAGAGTCAATTAAACCTGGTTCCGATTAATATTTTAGAGGATAACGCCGGTTATGTCTTGGTTAGGTCTGGTATTTGCCCTCATCTGGCTCGTACCTTCGCATTTTTCGCTTACTTGTTGGCCAGATCTTGGCCTTTTTCTGGCTTGGACCACGTAGTAATGAGGTACCACACTGAAGCAGTCAATAAAACCTGGTTCCGATTAATATTTTAGAGGATAACGCTGGTAATGTCTGGGTTAGTTCTGGTATTTGCAATCATCTGGCTCATACTTTCGCGTTTTTCGCATACTTGTTGGCCAGATCCTGGGTTTTTTCTTGTCTGGATCCCGTAGTAATGAAGTACAACACCGAAACAGTCAATTAAACCTGGTTGCGATTAATATTTTAGAGGATAACGCCGGTTATGTCGCGGGTAGGTCTGGGATTTGCCGTCATCTGGCTCGTATTTTCGCATTTTTCGCATACTTGTTGGCCAGATCCTGGCCTTTTTCTGGCTTGGACAACGTAGTAATGCGGTACCCCACTGAAGCAGTCAATTTAACCTGGTTGCGATGAATATTTTGGAGGATAACGCTGGTTATGTTTGGGTTAGTTCTGGTATTTGCAATAATCTGGCTCGTACATTGCGCATTTTTCGCATACTTGTTGGCAAGATCCTGTGCTTTTTTTGGTTTGGATCACGTAGTAATGTGGTACCACACTGAAACAGCCAATAAAAGCTGGTTCCGAATAGTATTTTAGAGGATAACGCAGGTTACGTCTGGGTTAGTTCTGGTATTTGCAATCATCTGGCTCATACTTTCGCGTTTTTCGCTTACTTGTTGGCCAGATCCCGGGTTTTTTCTGGTTTGGATCCCGTAGTAATGACGTTCCACGCCGAAACAGTCAACTAAACCTGGTTGCGATTAATATTTTAGAGGATAACGCCGGTTATGTCTCGGGTAGGTCTGGGATTTGCTGTCATCTGGCTCGTATTTTCGCAATTCTTCGCATACTTGTTGGCCAGATCCCGGCCTTTTTTTGGCATGGACCACGTAGTGATGTGGTATCACACTGAAACAGTCAATTAAACCTGGTTGCAGTTAATATTTTAGAGGATAACGCCGTTTATGTCTCGGGTAGGTCTGGGATTTGCCGTCATCTGGCTCCTATTTTCGCATTTTTCGCATACTTGTTGGCCAGATCCTGGCCTTTTTCTGGCTTGGACCACGTAGTAATGTGGTATCACACTGAAACAGTCAATAGAATCTGGTTCCGAATAGTATTTGAGAGGATAACGCGGGTTACGTTTGGGTTAGTTCTGGTATTTGCAATCATCTGGCTCACACTTTCGCGTTTGTCGCATACTTGTTGGCCAGATCCTGGCCTTTCTCTGGCTTGGACCACGTAGTAATGTGGTACCACACTGAAACAGTCAATTAAACCTGGTTCCGATAAATATTTTAGAGGATAACGCCGGTTATGTCTGGGTTAGGTCTGGTATTTGCCCCCATCTGGCACGTACTTTCGCATTTTTCGCATACTTGTTGGCCAAATCATCGCCTTTTTGTGGTTTGGCTCACGTAGTAATGCGGTACCACACCGAAATTGTTAACTACACCTGGTTGCGATTAATATTTTAGAGGATAACGCCGGTTATGTCTCGGTTAGGTCTGGGATTTGCCCTCATCTGGCTCGTACCTTCGCATTTTTCGCCTACTTGTTGGCAAGATCCTGGGCTTTTTCTGGTTGGGATCACGTACTAATGCGGTACCACACCGAAGCAGTCAATTAAACCTGGTTGCGATTATTATTTTGGAGGATTGCGCCGGTTATGTTTGGGTTAGGTCTGGTATTTGCCGTCATCTGGCTCGTACTTTCGCATTTTTCTCTTAATTGTTGGCCTGATCCTAGCCTTGTTATGGTTTGGATCACGTAGTTACGCGGTACCACACCCAAACAGTCAATTAAACCTGGTTGCGATTACTATTTTGGAGGATAACGCCAGTTATGTCTGGGTTTGGTCTGGTATTTGTCCTCATCTGGCTCGTAGTTTCGCGTTTTCGCATACTCGTTGGCCAGATCCTGGACTTCTTCTGGTTTGGATCACGTAGTAATGTGGTACCACACAGAAAGAGTCAATAGGAGCTGGTTCCGACTAGTATTTTAGAGGATAACGCTGGTTATGTCTGGGTTAGTTCTCGGATTTGCCGTCATCTGGCTCGTTTCTTCGCATTTTTCGCTTACTTGTTGGCCAGATCCTGGCCTTTTCCTAGCTTGGTCCACGTAGTAATGAGGTACCCCACTGAAGCAGTCAATAAAACCTGGTTGCGATTATTATTTTGGAGGATTACGCCGGTTATGTTTGGGTTAGGTCTGGTATTTGCCGTCATCTGGCTCGTACTTTCGCATTTTTCTCTTAATTGTTGGCCTGATCCTAGCCTTTTTATGGTTTGGATCACGTAGTTACGCGGTACCACACCCAAACAGTCAATTAAACCTGGTTGCGATTAATATTTTAGAGGATAACGCCGGTTATGTCTCGGTTAGGTCTGGGATTTGCCCTCATCTAGCTCATACTTTCGCATTTTTCGCACACTTGTTGGCCAGATCCTGGCCTTCTTCTGGCTTGGATCACATAGAAACGCGGTACCACACCGAAACAGTCAATTAAACCTGGTTGCGATTAATATTTTAGAGGATAACGCCGGTTATGTCTAGGTTAGGTCTGGAATTTGCCCTCATCTGGCTCGTACTTTCGCATTTTTCGCATACTTGTTGGCCAGATCCTGGCCTTCTTCTGGCTTGGATCACATAGAAACGCGGTACCACACCGAAACAGTCAATTAAACCTGGTTGCGATTACTATTTTGGAGGATAACGCCAGTTATGTCTGGGTTTGGTCTGCTATTTGCCCTCATCTGGCGCGTGCTTTCGCGTTTCTCGCATTGTTGTTGGCCAGATCCTGGGTTTTTTCTGGTTTGGATCCCGTAGTAATGTGGTACCACACTGAAACAGTCAATTAAACCTCGTTGCGAATAATATTTCAGAGGATATCGCTGGTTATGTCTGGGTTAGTTCTGGTATTTGCATTCAACTGCTTCATTCTTTCGCGTTTTTCTCATAGTTGTTGGCCAGATCCTGGGTTTCTTCCGGTTTGGATCCCGTAGTAATGTGGTTCCACACCGAAACAGTCAATTAAACCTGTTTGCGATTAATATTTTAGAGGATATCGCCGGTTATGTCTCGGTTAGGTCTGGGATTTGCCCTCATCTGGCTCATACTTTCGCATTTTTCGCAATCTTGTTGGCCAGATCCTGGCCTTCTTCTGGCTTGGATCACATAGAAACGCGGTACCACACCGAAACAGTCAATTAAACCTGGTTGCGATTAATATTTTAGAGGATATCGCCGGTTATGTCTCGGTTAGGTCTGGGATTTGCCCTCATCTGACTCGTACTTTCGCACTTTTCGCATACTTGTTGGCCAGATCCTGGGCTTTTTCTGGTTTGGATCACGTAGTAATGTGGTACCACACTGTCAATAAAAGCTGGTTCCGCTTAGTATTTGAGAGGATAACGCTGGTTCTGTCTGGGACAGTTCTGGTATTTGCAATCATCTGACACATACTTTCGCGTTTTTCTCATAGTTGTTGGCCAGATCCTGGGTTTTTTCCGGTTTGGATCCCGCAGTAATGTGGTTCCACACCGAAGCAGTCAATTAAACCTGTTTGCGGTTAATATTTTAGAGGATATCGCCGGTTATGTCTGGGTTAGGTCTGGTATTTGCCCTCATCTGGCTCGTATTTTCGTATTTTTCGCATACTTGTTGGCCAGATCCTGGCCTTCTTCTGGCTTGGACCACGTAGTAATGTGGTATCACACTGAAACAGTCAATTAAACCTGGTTGCGATTAATATTTTCGAGGATAACGCCGGTTATGTCTCGGGAAGTTCTGGTATTTGCAATCATCTCGCTCATACTTTCGCGTTTTTCGCATACTTGTTGGCGAGATCCTGGGTTTTTTCTGGTTTGGATCCCGTAGTAATGAAGTTCCACACCGAAACAGTCAATTAAACCTGGTTGCGATTGTATTTTAGAGGATAACGCCGGTTATGACTCGGTTAGGTCTGGGATTTGCCGTCATCTGGCTCGTATTTTCGCATTTTTCGCATACGTGTTGGCAAGATCCTCGCCTTTTTCTGGTTTGGATCACGTAGTAAATGCGGTACCACACCGAAACGTTCAACTACACCTGGTTGCGATTAATATTTTAGAGGATAACGCCGGTTATGTCTGTGTTAGGTCTGGGATTCGCTCTCATCTGGCTCGTACTTTCGCATTTTTCGCATACTTGTTGGCGAGATCCTGGCCTTTTCCTGGCTTGGTCCACGTAGTAATGAGGTACCCCACTGAAGCAGTCAATAAAACCTGGTTCCGATTAATATTTGAGAGGATAACGCTGGTTGTGTCTGGGTTTGGTCTGGTATTTGCCAACATCTGGCTCGTGCTTTCGCGTTTTTCGCATACTTGTTGGCCAGATCCTGGTTTTTTTCTGGTTTGAATCCCGTAGTAATGAAGTTCCACACCGAAACAGTCAATTAAACCTGGTTGCAGTTAATATTTTAGAGGATAACGCCGGTTATGTCTCGGTTAGGTCTGGGATTTGCCCTCATCTGGCTCGTACTTTCGCATTTTTCGCATACTTGTTGGCCAAATCATCGCCTTTTTGTGGTTCGGCTCACGTAGTAATGCGGTACCACACCGAAATTGTTAACTACACCTGGTTGCGATTAATATTTTAGAGGATAACGCTGGTTATGTCTCGGTTAGGTCTGGGGTTTGCACCCATCTGGCTCGTACTTTCTCATTATTCGCATTCTTGTTGGTCAGATCCTGGGCTTTTTCTGATTTGGACCACGTAGTAATGTGGTACCACACCGAAGCAGTCAATTAAACCTCGTTGCGAATAATATTTTAGAGGATAACGCTGGTTATGCTTGGGACAGTTCTGGTATTTGCAATCATCTGGCTCATACTTTCGCGTTTTTCTCATAGTTGTTGGCCAGATCCTGGGTTTTTTCCGGTTTGGATCCCGTAGTAATGTGGTACCACACGGAAACAATCAATTAAACCTCGTTGCGAATAATATTTCAGAGGATATCGCTGGTTATGTCTCGGTTAGGTCTGGGATTTGCCCTCATCTGGCCCATACTTTCGCATTTTTCGCATACTTGTTGGCCAGATCCTGGGTTTTTTCTGGTTTGGATCCCGTAGTAATGTGGTACCACACGGAAACAGTCAATTAAACCTCGTTGCGAATAATATTTCAGAGGATATCGCTGGTTATGTCTGGGTAAGTTCTGGTATTTGCATCCAACTGCTTCATTCTTTCGCGTTTTTCTCATAGTTGTTGGCCAGATCCTGGGTTTCTTCCGGTTTGGATCCCGTAGTAATGTGGTTCCACACCGAAGCAGTCAATTAAGCCTGGTTGCGATTAATATTTTAGAGGATATCGCCGGATATGTCTCGGTTAGGTCTGGGATTTGCCCTCATCTGGCCCATACTTTCGCATTTTTCGCATACTTGTTGGCCAGATCCTGGCCTTCTTCTGGCTTGGATCACATAGAAACGCGGTACCACACCGAATCAGTCAATTAAACCTGGTTGCGATTAATATTTTAGAGGATAACGCCGGTTATGTCCAGGCTAGGTCTGGAATTTGCCCTCATCTGGCTCGTACTTTCGCATTTTTTGCTTACTTGTTGGCCTGATCCTAGCCTTTTTATGGTGTGGATCACGTAGTAATGCGGTACCACACCGAAACAGTCAATTAAACCTGGTTGCGATTAATATTGCAGAGGATATCGCCGGTTATGTCTCGGTTAGGTCTGGGATTTGCCCTCATCTGACTCGTACTTTCGCACTTTTCGCATACTTGTTGGCCAGATCCTGGGCTTTTTCTGGTTTGGATCACGTAGTAGTGTGGTACCACACTGTCAATAAAAGCTGGTTCCGCTTAGTATTTGAGAGGATAACGCTGGTTCTGTCTGGGACAGTTCTGGTATTTGCAATCATCTGACACATACTTTCGCGTTTTTCTCATAGTTGTTGGCCAGATCCTGGGTTTTTTCCGGTTTGGATCCCGCAGTAATGTGGTTCCACACCGAAGCAGTCAATTAAACCTGTTTGCGGTTAATATTTTAGAGGATATCGCCGGTTATGTCTGGGTTAGGTCTGGTATTTGCCCTCATCTGGCTCGTATTTTCGCATTTTTCGCATACTTGTTGGCCAGATCCTGGCCTTCTTCTGGCTTGGACCACGCAGTAATGTGGTACCACACTGAAACAGCCAATTAAACCTGGTTCCGATTAATATTTTAGAGGATAACGCCGGTGATGTCTGGGCTAGGTCTGGAATTTGCCCCCATCTGGCTCGTACTTTCGCATTTTTCGCATTCTTGTTGGCCAGATCCTGGGCTTTTTCTGGTTTGGGTCACGTAGTAATGCGGTACCACACCGAAACACTCAATTAAATCTGGTTGCGATTAATATTTTAGAGGATAACGCCGGTTATGTCTTGGTTAGGTCTGGTATTTGCCCTCATCTGTCTCGTACCATCGCATTTTTCGCTTACTTGTTGGCCAGATCCTGGCCTTTTTCTGGCTTGGACCACGTAGTAATGAGGTACCACACTGAAACAGTCAATTAAACCTGGTTCCGATTAATATTTTCGAGGATAACGCTGGTTATGTCTGGGTTAGGTCTGGTATTTGCCCTCATCTGGCTCGTACTTTCGCATTTTTCGCATACTTGTTGGCCAAATCAACGCCTTTTTCTGGTTTGGCTCACGTAGTAATGCGGTACCACACCGAAATTGTCAACTACACCCGGTTGCGATTAATATTTTAGAGGATAACGCCGGTTATGTCTCGGTTAGGTCTGGAATTTGCCCTCATCTGGCTCGTACTTTCGCATTTTTTGCTTACTTGTTGGCCTGATCCTAGCCTTTTTATGGTGTGGATCACGTAGTAATGCGGTACCACACCGAAACAGTCAATTAAACCTGGTTGCGATTAATATTTTAGAGGATATCGCCGGTTATGTCTCGGTTAGGTCTGGGATTTGCCCTCATCTGACTCGTACTTTCGCACTTTTCGCATACTTGTTGGCCAGATCCTGGGCTTTTTCTGGTTTGGGTCACGTAGTAATGCGGTACCACACCGAAACACTCAATTAAATCTGGTTGCGATTAATATTTTCGAGGATAACGCTGGTTATGTCTGGGTTAGGTCTGGTATTTGCCCTCATCTGGCTCGTACTTTCGCATTTTTCGCATACTTGTTGGGCAGATCCTGAGTTTTTTCTGGTTTGGATCCCGTAGTAATGAAGTTCCACGCCGAAACAGTCAATTAAACCTGGTTGCGATTAATATTTTAGAGGATAACGCCGGTTATATCTCGGGTAGGTCTGGGATTTGCCGTCATCTGGCTCGTATTTTCGCATTTTTCGCATACTTGTTGGCCAGATCCTGGCCTTTTTCTGGCTTGGACCACGTAGTAATGCGGTACCACACTGACACAGTCAATAAAACCTGGTTCCGATTAATATTTTAGAGGATAACGCCGGTTATGTCTGGGTTAGGTCTGGTATTTGCCCTCATCTGGCTCGTACTTTCGCATTTTTCGCATACTTGTTGGCCAGATCCTGGCCTTTTTCTGGTTTGGATCCCGTAGTAATGTGGTTCCTCATCGAAACAGTCAATTAAACCTGGTTGCGATTAATATTTTAGAGGATAACGCCGGTTATGTCTCGGTTAGGTTTGGGATTTGCCCTCATCTGGCTCGTACTTTCGCATTTTTCGCATACTTGTTGGCCAGATCCTGGCCTTTTTCTGGTTTGGATCCCGTAGTAATGTGGTTCCTCATCGAAACAGTCAATTAAACCTGGTTGCGATTAATATTTTAGAGGATAACGCCGGTTATGTCTCGGTTAGGTTTGGGATTTGCCCTCATCTGACTCGTAGTTTCGCATTTTTCGCATTCTTGTTGGCCAAATCAACGCCTTTTTCTGGTTTGGCTCACGTAGTAATGCGGTACCACACCGAAATTGTCAACTACACCCGGTTGCGATTAATATTTTAGAGGATAACGCCGGTTATGTCTCGGTTAGGTCTGGGATTTGCCCTCAGCGGGCTCGTAGTTTCGCATTTTTCGCATACTTGTTGGCCTGATACTGGCCGTTTCTGGCTTGGGCCACGTAGTAATTTGGTACCACACTGAAACAGTCAATTAAAGCTGGTTCCGATTAATATTTTAGAGGATAACGCAGGTTATGTCTGGGTAAGGTCTGGTGTTTGCCCTCATCTGGCTCGTACTTTCGCATTTTTCGCATACTTGTTGGCCAAATCATCGCCATTTTCTGGTTTGGCTCACGTAGTAATGCGGTACCACACCGAAATTGTCAACTACACCCGGTTGCGATTAATATTTTAGAGGATAACGCCGGTTATGTCTCGGTTAGGTCTGGGATTTGCCCTCATCTGGCTCGTAGTTTCGCATTTTTCGCATACTTGTTGGCCTGATACTGGCCGTTTCTGGCTTGGGCCACGTAGTAATTTGGTACCACACTGAAACAGTCAATTAAAGCAGGTTCCGATTAATATTTTAGAGGATAACGCAGGTTATGTCTGGGTAAGGTCTGGTGTTTGCCCTCATCTGGCTCGTACTTTCGCATTTTTCGCATACTTGTTGGCCAAATCATCGCCTTTTTCTGGTTTGGCTCACGTAGTAATGCGGTACCACACCGAAATTGTCAACTACACCTGGTTGCGATTAATATTTTAGAGGATAACGCCGGTTACGTCTCGGTTAGGTCTGGGATTTGCCCTCATCTGGCTCGTACCTTCGCATTTTTCGTCTACTTGTTGGAAATATCCTGGCCTTTTTCTGGCTTGGGCCACGTAGTAATGTGGCATCACACTGAAACAGTCGATTAAACCTGGTTCCGATTAATATTTTAGAGGATAACGCCGGTTATGTCTGGGTTAGGTCTGGTATTTGCCCTCATCTGGCTCGTACCTTCGCATTTTTCGCTTACTTGTTGGCCAGATCCTGGCCTTTTTCTGGCTTGGACCACGTAGCAATGTGGTATCACACTGAAACAGTCAATTAATCCTGGTTCCGATTAATATTTTAGAGGATAACGCCGGTTATGTCTTGGTTAGGTTTATATTTGCCCTCATCTGGCTCGTACCTTCGCATTTTTCGCATACTTGTTGGCCAGGTCCTGGCCTTTTTCTGGCTTGGACCACCTTGTAATGAGGTACCACACTGATACAGTCAATAAAACCTGGTTCCGATTAATATTTTAGAGGATAACGCTGGTTATGCCTGGGTTAGTTCTGGTATTTGCAATCATCTGGCTCATACTTTCGCAATTTTCGCGTACTTGTTGGCCAGATCTTGGGTTTTTTGTGGTTTGGAACCCGTCGTAATGTGGTTCCACACCGAAGCAGTCAATTAAACCTGGTTGCGATTAATATTTTAGAGGATAACGCTGGTTATGTCTGGGTTAGGTCTGGTATTTGCCCTCATCTGGCTCGTACTTTCGCATTTTTCGCATACTTGTTGGCCAGATCTTGGGTTTTTTGTGGTTTGGATCCCGTCGTAATGTGCTTCCACACCGAAGCAGTCAATTTAACCTGGTTACGATAAATATTTTGGAGGATAACGCTGGTTATGTCTCGGTTAGGTCTGGGATTTGCCGTCATCTGGCTCGTACTTTCGCATTTCTCGCATACTTGTTGGCCAGATCCTGGGCTATTTCTGGTTTGGATCACGTAGCAATATGGTACCACACAGAAGCAGTCAATAGAAGCTGGTTCCGATTAATATTTTAGAGGATTACGCCGGTTATGTTTGGGTTAGGTCTGGTATTTGCCCTCATCTGGCTCGTACTTTCGCATTTTTCGCATACTTGTTGGCCAGATCCTGGCATTTTTCTGTTTTGGGTCACGTAGTTACGCGGTACCACACCCAAACAGTCAATTAAACCTGGTTGCGATTACTATTTTGGAGGATAACGCCAGTTATGTCTGGGTTTGGTCTGGTATTTGCCCTCATCTGGCTCGTGCTTTCGCGTTTCTCGCATTGTTGTTGGCCAGATCCTGGGTTTTTTCTGGTTTGGATCCCGTAATAATGTGGTTCCACACAGAAGCAGTCAATAGAAGCTGGTTCCGACTAGTATTTTAGAGGATAACGCTGGTTATGTCTGGGTTAGTTCTGGGATTTGCCCTCATCTGTCTCGTACCTTCGCATTTTTCGCTTACTTGTTGGCCAGATCCTAGCCTTTTTCTGGCTTGGACCACGTAGTAATGAGGTACGACACTGAAACAGACAATTAAACCTGGTTTCGATTAATATTTTCGAGGATAACCCTGGTTATGTCTGGGTTAGTTCTGGTATTTGCAATCATCTGGCTCATACTTACGCGTTTTTCGCATACTTGTTGGCCAGATCCTGGGTTTTTTCTGGTTTGGATACCGTAGTAATGAAGTTCAACACAGAAACAGTCAATTAAACCTGGTTGCGATTAATATTTTAGAGGATAACGCCGGTTACGTCTCGGGTAGTTCTGGGATTTGCCGACATCTGGCTCGTATTTTCGCATTTTACGCATACTTGTTGGCCAGATCCTGGGCTATTTCTGGTTTGGACCACGTTGTAATGAGGTACCACACTGAAACAGTCAATAAAACCTGGTTCCGATTAATATTTTAGAGGATAACGCTGGTTATGCCTGGGTTAGCTCTGGTATTTGCAATCATCTGGCTCATACTTTCGCAATTTTCGCGTACTTGTTGGCCAGATCTTGGGTTTTTTGTGGTTTGGAACCCGTCGTAATGTTGTTCCACACCGAAGCAGTCAATTAAACCTGGTTGCGATTAATATTTTAGAGGATAACGCTGGTTATGTCTGGGTTAGGTCTGGTATTTGCCCTCATCTGGCACGTACTTTCGCATTTTTCGCATACTTGTTGGCCAGATCCTGGGGTTTTTCTGGTTCGGATCACGTAGTAATGTGGTACCTCACCGAAACAGTCAATTAAACCTGGTTGCGATTAATATTTTAGAGGATAACGCCGGTTATGTCTCGGTTAGGTCTGGGATTTGCCCTCATCTGGCTCGTACTTTCGCATTATTCGCATACTTGTTGGCCAAATCATCGCCTTTTTGTGGTTTGGCTCACGTAGTAATGCGGTTCCACACCGAAATTGTTAACTACACCTGGTTGCGATTAATATTTTAGAGGATAACGCTGGTTACGTCTCGGTTAGGTCTGGGATTTGCCCCCATCTGGCTCGTACTTTCTCATTATTCGCATTCTTGTTGGTCAGATCCTGGGCTTTTTCTGATTTGGATCACATAGAAACGCGGTACCACACCGAAACTGTCAATTAAACCTGGTTGCGATTAATATTTTAGAGGATAACGCCGGTTATGTCTAGGTTAGGTCTGGAATTTGCCCTCATCTGGCTCATACTTTCGCATTTTTCGCTTCCTTGTTGGCCTGATCCTAGCCTTTTTATGGTTTGGATCACGTAGTACCGCGGTACCACACCGAAACAGTAAATTAAACCTGGTTGCGATTAATATTTTAGAGGATATCGCCGGTTATGTCTCGGTTAGGTTTGGGATTTGTCCTCATCTGGCTAGTACTTTCGCGTTTTTCGCACTCTTGTTGGCCAGATTCTGGGTTTTTTCTGGTTTGGATCCCGTAGTAATGAGGTTCCACACCGAAACAGTCAATTAAACTGGTTGCGATTAATACTTTAGAGGATAACGCCGGTTATCTCTCGGGTAGGTCTGGTATTTGCCCTCATTTGGCTCGTGCTTTCGCGTTTTTCTCATAGTTGTTGGCCGGATCCTGGGTTTTTTCCGGTTTGGATCCCGTAGTAATGTGGTTCCACACCGAAACAGTCAATTAAACCTGTTTGCGATTAATATTTTTGAGGATATCGCCGGTTATGTCTCGGTTAGGTCTGGGATTTGCCCTCATCTGGCTCGTACCTTCGCATTTTTCGCCTACTTGTTGGCAAGATCCTGGGCTTTTTCTGGTTGGGATCACGTACTAATGCGGTACCACACTGAAGCAGTCAATTAAACCTGGTTGCGATTATTATTTTGGAGGATTACGCCGGTTATGTTTGGGTTAGGTCTGGTATTTGCCGTCATCTGGCTCGTACTTTCGCATTTTTCTCTTAATTGTTGGCCTGATCCTAGCCTTTTTATGGTTTGGATCACGTAGCTACGCGGTACCACACCCAAACAGTCAATTAAACCTGGTTGCGATTACTATTTTGGAGGATAACGCCAGTTACGTCTGGGTCTGGTCTGGTATTTGTCCTCATCTGGCTCGTAGTTTCGCGTTTTCGCATACTCGTTCGTCAGATCCTGGCCTTTTTCTGGTTTGGATCACGTAGTAATATGGTACCGCACTGAAACTGTCAATAGAAGCTGGTTCCGAATAGTATTTTAGAGGATAACGCAGGTTACGTCTGGGTTAGTTCTGGTATTTGCAATCATCTGGCTCACACTTTCGCGTTTTTCGCATACTTGTTGGCCAGATCCTGGCCTTCTTCTGGCTTGGATCACATAGAAACGCGGTACCACTCCGAAACAGTCAATTAAACCTGGTTGCGATTACTATTTTGGAGGATAACGCCAGTTATGTCTGGGTTTGGTCTGCTATTTGCCCTCATCTGGCGCGTGCTTTCGCGTTTCTCGCATTGCTGTTGGCCAGATCCTGGGTTTTTTCTGGTTTGGATCCCGTAGTAATGTGGTACCACACTGAAATAGTCAATTAATCCTCGTTGCGAATAATATTTCAGAGGATATCGCTGGTTATGTCTGGGTTAGTTCTGGTATTTGCATCCAACTGCTTCGTTCTTTCGCGTTTTTCTCATAGTTGTTGGCCAGATCCTGGGTTTCTTCCGGTTTGGATTACGTAGTAATGTGGTTCCACACCGAAGCAGTCAATTAAACCTGGTTGCGATTAATATTTTAGAGGATATCGCCGGATATGTCTCGGTTAGGTCTGGGATTTGCCCTCATCTGGCCCATACTTTCGCATTTTTCGCATACTTGTTGGCCAGATCCTGGCCTTCTTCTGGCTTGGATCACATAGAAACGCGGTACCACACCGAATCAGTCAATTAAACCTGGTTGCGATTAATATTTTAGAGGATAACGCCGGTTATGTCCAGGCTAGGTCTGGAATTTGCCCTCATCTGGCTCGTACTTTCGCATTTTTTGCTTACTTGTTGGCCTGATCCTAGCCTTTTTATGGTGTGGATCACGTAGTAATGCGGTACCACACCGAAACAGTCAATTAAACCTGGTTGCGATTAATATTTTAGAGGATATCGCCGGTTATGTCTCGGTTAGGTCTGGGATTTGCCCTCATCTGACTCGTACTTTCGCACTTTTCGCATACTTGTTGGCCAGATCCTGGGCTTTTTCTGGTTTGGATCACGTAGTAATGTGGTACCACACTGTCAATAATAGCTGGTTCCGCTTAGTATTTGAGAGGATAACGCTGGTTCTGTCTGGGACAGTTCTGGTATTTGCAATCATCTGACACATACTTTCGCGTTTTTCTCATAGTTGTTGGCCAGATCCTGGGTTTTTTCCGGTTTGGATCCCGCAGTAATGTGGTTCCACACCGAAGCAGTCAATTAAACCTGTTTGCGGTTAATATTTTAGAGGATATCGCCGGTTATGTCTGGGTTAGGTCTGGTATTTGCCCTCATCTGGCTCGTATTTTCGCATTTTTCGCATATTTGTTGGCCAGATCCTGGCCTTTTTCTGGCTGGGACCACGTAGTAATGCGGTACCACACTAATACAGTCAATAAAACCTGGTTCCGATTAATATTTTAGAGGATAGCGCCGGTTGTGTCTGGGTTAGGTCTGGTATTTGCCCTCATCTGGCTCGTACTTTCGCATTTTTCGCATACTTGTTGGCCAGATCCTGGCCTTTTTCTGGTTTGGATCCCGTAGTAATGTGGTTCCTCATCGAAACAGTCAATTAAACCTGGTTGCGATTAATATTTTAGAGGATAACGCCGGTTATGTCTCGGTTAGGTTTGGGATTTGCCCTCATCTGGCTTGTACTTTCGCATTTTTCGCATACTTGTTGGCCAGATCCTGGCCTTTTTCTGGTTTGGATCCCGTAGTAATGTGGTTCCTCATCGAAACAGTCAATTAAACCTGGTTGCGATTAATATTTTAGAGGATAACGCCGGTTATGTCTCGGTTAGGTTTGGGATTTGCCCTCATCTGACTCGTACTTTCGCATTTTTCGCATACTTGTTGGCCAAATCAACGCCTTTTTCTGGTTTGGCTCACGTAGTAATGCGGTACCACACCGAAATTGTCAACTACACCCGATTGCGATTAATATTTTAGAGGATAACGCCGGTTATGTCTCGGTTAGGTCTGGGATTTGCCCTCATCTGGCTCGTAGTTTCGCATTTTTCGCATACTTGTTGGCATGATACTGGCCGTTTCTGGCTTGGGCCACGTAGTAATTTGGTACCACACTGAAACAGTCAATTAAAGCTGGTTCCGATTAATATTTTAGAGGATAACGCAGGTTATGTCTGGGTAAGGTCTGGTGTTTGCCCTCATCTGGCTCGTACTTTCGCATTTTTCGCATACTTGTTGGCCAGATCCTGGCCTTTTTCTGGCTTGGACCACCTTGTAATGAGGTACCACACTGATACAGTCAATAAAACCTGGTTCCGATTAATATTTTAGAGGATAACGCTGGTTATGCCTGGGTTAGTTCTGGTATTTGCAATCATCTGGCTCATACTTTCGCAATTTTCGCGTACTTGTTGGCCAGATCTTGGGTTTTTTGTGGTTTGGAACCCGTCGTAATGTGGTTCCACACCGAAGCAGTCAATTAAACCTGGTTGCGATTAATATTTTAGAGGATAACGCTGGTTATGTCTGGGTTAGGTCTGGTATTTGCCCTCATCTGGCACGTACTTTCGCATTTTTCGCATACTTGTTGGCCTGATACTGGCCGTTTCTGGCTTGGGCCACGTAGTAATTTGGTACCACACTGAAACAGTCAATTAAAGCTGGTTCCGATTAATATTTTAGAGGATAACGCAGGTTATGTCTGGGTAAGGTCTGGTGTTTGCCCTCATCTGGCTCGTACTTTCGCATTTTTCGCATACTTGTTGGAAAGATCCTGGGCTTTTTCTGGTTGGGATCACGTAGTAATGCGGTACCACACCGAAGCAGTCAATTAAACCTGGTTGCGATTATTATTTAAGAGGATTACGCCGGTTATGTTTGGGTTAGGTCTGGTATTTGCCCTCATCTGGCTCGTACTTTCGCATTTTTCGCATACTTGATGGCCAAATCATCGCCTCTTTCTGGTTTGGCTCACGTAGTAATGCGGTACCACTCCGAAATTGTCAACTACACCTGGTTGCGATTAATATTTTAGAGGATAACGCCGGTTACGTCTCGGTTAGGTCTGGGATTTGCCCTCATCTGGCTCGTACATTCGCATTTTTCGTCTACTTGTTGGAAATATCATGGGCTTTTTCTGGTTGGGATCACGTAGTAATGCGGTACCACACCGAAGCAGTCAATTAAACCTAGTTGCGATTATTATTTTAGAGGATTACGCCGGTTATGTTTGGGTTAGGTCTGGTATTTGCCCTCATCTGGCTCGTACTTTCGCATTTTTCGCATACTTGTTGGCCAGATCTTGGGTTTTTTGTGGTTTGGATCCCGTCGTAATGTGCTTCCACACCGAAACAGTCAATTTAACCTGGTTACGATGAATATTTTGGAGGATAACGATGGTTATGTCTCGGTTAGGTCTGGGATTTGCCGTCATCTGGCTCGTACTTTCGCATTTCTTGCATACTTGTTGGCCAGATCCTGGGCTATTTCTGGTTTGGATCACGGAGTAATATGGTACCACACAGAAGCAGTCAATAGAAGCTGGTTCCGACTAGTATTTTAGAAGATAACGCTGGTTATGTCTGGGTTAGTTCTGGGATTTGCCCTCATCTGTCTCGTACCTTCGCATTTTTCGCTTACTTGTTGGCCAGATCCTGGCCTTTTTCTGGCTTGGACCACGTAGTAATGAGGTACCACACTGAAACAGTCAATTAAACCTGGTTCCGATTAATATTTTCGAGGATAACCCTGGTTATGTCTGGGTTAGTTCTGGTATTTGCAATCATCTGGCTCATACTTACGCGTTTTTCGCATACTTGTTGGCCAGATCCTGGGTTTTTTCTGGCTTGGATACCGTAGTAATGAAGTTCCACAACGAAACAGTCAATTAAACCTGTTTGCGATTAATATTTTAGAGGATAACGCCGGTTACGTCTCGGGTAATTCTGGGATTTGCCGAAATCTGGCTCGTATTTTCGCATTTTTCGCATACTTGTTGGCCAGATCCTGGGCTTTTTCTGGTTGGGATCACGTACTAATGCGGTACCACACTGAAGCAGTCAATTAAACCTGGTTGCGATTATTATTTTGGAGGATTACGCCGGTTATGTTTGGGTTAGGTCTGGTATTTGCCGTCATCTGGCTCGTACTTTCGCATTTTTCTCTTAATTGTTGGCCTGATCCTAGCCTTTTTATGGTTTGGATCACGTAGCTACGCGGTACCACACCGAAACAGTCAATTAAACCTGGTCCCGATTAATATTTTAGAGGATAACGCCGGTTATGTCTCGGTTAGGTCAGGGATTTGCCCTCATCTGGCTCGTAGTTTCGCGTTTTCGCATACTCGTTCGTCAGATCCTGGCCTTTTTCTGGTTTGGATCACGTAGTAATATGGTACCGCACTGAAACTGTCAATAGAAGCTGGTTCCGAATAGTATTTTAGAGGATAACGCAGGTTACGTCTGGGTTAGTTCTGGTATTTGCAATCATCTGGCTCACACTTTCGCGTTTTTCGCATACTTGTTGGCCAGATCCTGGCCTTCTTCTGGCTTGGATCACATAGAAACGCGGTACCACTCCGAAACAGTCAATTAAACCTGGTTGCGATTACTATTTTGGAGGATAACGCCAGTTATGTCTGGGTTTGGTCTGCTATTTGCCCTCATCTGGCGCGTGCTTTCGCGTTTCTCGCATTGTTGTTGGCCAGATCCTGGGTTTTTTCTGGTTTGGATCCCGTAGTAATGTGGTACCACACTGAAACAGTCAATTAATCCTCGTTGCGAATAATATTTCAGAGGATATCGCTGGTTATGTCTGGGTTAGTTCTGGTATTTGCATCCAACTGCTTCGTTCTTTCGCGTTTTTTCTCATAGTTGTTGGCCAGATCCTGGGTTTCTTCCGGTTTGGATCCCGTAGTAATGTGGTTCCACACCGAAGCAGTCAATTAAACCTGGTTGCGATTAATATTTTAGAGGATATCGCCGGATATGTCTCGGTTAGGTCTGGGATTTGCCCTCATCTGGCCCATACTTTCGCATTTTTCGCATACTTGTTGGCCAGATCCTGGCCTTCTTCTGGCTTGGATCACATAGAAACGCGGTACCACACCGAATCAGTCAATTAAACCTGGTTGCGATTAATATTTTAGAGGATAACGCCGGTTATGTCCAGGCTAGGTCTGGAATTTGCCCTCATCTGGCTCGTACTTTCGCATTTTTTGCTTACTTGTTGGCCTGATCCTAGCCTTTTTATGGTGTGGATCACGTAGTAATGCGGTACCACACCGAAACAGTCAATTAAACCTGGTTGCGATTAATATTTTAGAGGATATCGCCGGTTATGTCTCGGTTAGGTCTGGGATTTGCCCTCATCTGACTCGTACTTTCGCACTTTTCGCATACTTGTTGGCCAGATCCTGGGCTTTTTCTGGTTTGGATCACGTAGTAATGTGGTACCACACTGTCAATAATAGCTGGTTCCGCTTAGTATTTGAGAGGATAACGCTGGTTCTGTCTGCGACAGTTCTGGTATTTGCAATCATCTGACACATACTTTCGCGTTTTTCTCATAGTTGTTGGCCAGATCCTGGGTTTTTTCCGGTTTGGATCCCGCAGTAATGTGGTTCCACACCGAAGCAGTCAATTAAACCTGTTTGCGGTTAATATTTTAGAGGATATCGCCGGTTATGTCTGGGTTAGGTCTGGTATTTGCCCTCATCTGGCTCGTATTTTCGCATTTTTCGCATATTTGTTGGCCAGATCCTGGCCTTTTTCTGGCTGGGACCACGTAGTAATGCGGTACCACACTAATACAGTCAATAAAACCTGGTTCCGATTAATATTTTAGAGGATAACGCCGGTTGTGTCTGGGTTAGGTCTGGTATTTGCCCTCATCTGGCTCGTACTTTCGCATTTTTCGCATACTTGTTGGCCAGATCCTGGCCTTTTTCTGGTTTGGATCCCGTAGTAATGTGGTTCCTCATCGAAACAGTCAATTAAACCTGGTTGCGATTAATATTTTAGAGGATAACGCCGGTTATGTCTCGGTTAGGTTTGGGATTTGCCCTCATCTGGCTTGTACTTTCGCATTTTTCGCATACTTGTTGGCCAGATCCTGGCCTTTTTCTGGTTTGGATCCCGTAGTAATGTGGTTCCTCATCGAAACAGTCAATTAAACCTGGTTGCGATTAATATTTTAGAGGATAACGCCGGTTATGTCTCGGTTAGGTTTGGGATTTGCCCTCATCTGACTCGTACTTTCGCATTTTTCGCATACTTGTTGGCCAAATCAACGCCTTTTTCTGGTTTGGCTCACGTAGTAATGCGGTACCACACCGAAATTGTCAACTACACCCGATTGCGATTAATATTTTAGAGGATAACGCCGGTTATGTCTCGGTTAGGTCTGGGATTTGCCCTCATCTGGCTCGTAGTTTCGCATTTTTCGCATACTTGTTGGCATGATACTGGCCGTTTCTGGCTTGGGCCACGTAGTAATTTGGTACCACACTGAAACAGTCAATTAAAGCTGGTTCCGATTAATATTTTAGAGGATAACGCAGGTTATGTCTGGGTAAGGTCTGGTGTTTGCCCTCATCTGGCTCGTACTTTCGCATTTTTCGCATACTTGTTGGCCAGATCCTGGCCTTTTTCTGGCTTGGACCACCTTGTAATGAGGTACCACACTGATACAGTCAATAAAACCTGGTTCCGATTAATATTTTAGAGGATAACGCTGGTTATGCCTGGGTTAGTTCTGGTATTTGCAATCATCTGGCTCATACTTTCGCAATTTTCGCGTACTTGTTGGCCATATCTTGGGTTTTTTGTGGTTTGGATCCCGTCGTAATGTGCTTCCACACCGAAACAGTCAATTTAACCTGGTTACGATGAATATTTTGGAGGATAACGATGGTTATGTCTCGGTTAGGTCTGGGATTTGCCGTCATCTGGCTCGTACTTTCGCATTTCTTGCATACTTGTTGGCCAGGTCCTGGGTTTTTTCTGGTTTGGATACCGTAGTAATGAAGTTCCACACCGAAACAGTCAATTAAACCTGGTTGCGATTAATATTTTAGAGGATAACGCCGGTTACGTCTCGGGTATTTCTGGGATTTGCCGAAATCTGGCTCGTATTTTCGCATTTTTCGCATACTTGTTGGCCAGATCCTGGCCTTTTTCTGGCTTGGGCCACGTAGTAATGTGGCATCACACTGAAACAGTCGATTAAACCTGGTTCCGATTAATATTTTAGAGGATAACGCCGGTTATGTCTGGGTTAGGTCTGGTATTTGCCCTCATCTGGCTCGTACCTTCGCATTTTTCGCTTACTTGTTGGCCAGATCCTGGCCTTTTTCTGGCTTGGACCACGTAGCAATGTGGTATCACACTGAAACAGTCAATTAATCCTGGTTCCGATTAATATTTTAGAGGATAACGCCGGTTATGTCTTGGTTAGGTCTGATATTTGCCCTCATCTGGCTCGTACCTTCGCATTTTTCGCATACTTGTTGGCCAGGTCCTGGCCTTTTTCTGGCTTGGACCACCTTGTAATGAGGTACCACACTGATACAGTCAATAAAACCTGGTTCAGATTAATATTTTAGAGGATAACGCTGGTTATGCCTGGGTTAGTTCTGGTACTTGCAATCATCTGGCTCATACTTTCGCAATTTTCGCGTACTTGTTGGCCAGATCTTGGGTTTTTTGTGGTTTGGAACCCGTCGTAATGTGGTTCCACACCGAAGCAGTCAATTAAACCTGGTTGCGATTAATATTTTAGAGGATAACGCTGGTTATGTCTGGGTTAGGTCTGGTATTTGCCCTCATCTGGCACGTACTTTCGCATTTTTCGCATACTTGTTGGCCAGATCCTGGGGTTTTTCTGGTTCGGATCACGTAGTAATGTGGTACCTCACCGAAACAGTCAATTACACCTGGTTGCGATTAATATTTTAGAGGATAACGCCGGTTATGTCTCGGTTAGGTCTGGGGTTTGCCCTCATCTGGCTCGTACTTTCGCATTATTCGCATACTTGTTGGCCAAATCATCGCCTTTTTGTGGTTTGGCTCACATAGTAATGCGCTTCCACACCGAAATTGTTAACTACACCTGGTTGCGATTAATATTTTAGAGGATAACGCTGGTTATGTCTCGGTTAGGTCTGGGATTTGCCCCCATCTGGCTCGTACTTCCTCATTATTCGCATTCTTGTTGGCCAGATCCTGGCATTTTTCTGTTTTGGGTCACGTAGTTACGCGGTACCACACCCAAACAGTCAATTAAACCTGGTTGCGATTACTATTTTGGAGGATAACGCCAGTTATGTCTGGGTTTGGTCTGGTATTTGCCCTCATCTGGCTCGTGCTTTCGCGTTTCTCGCATTGTTGTTCGCCAGATCCTGGGTTTTTTCTGGTTTGGATCCCGTAATAATGTGGTTCCACACAGAAGCAGTCAATAGAAGCTGGTTCCGACTAGTATTTTAGAGGATAACGCTGGTTATGTCTGGGTTAGTTCTGGGATTTGCCCTCATCTGTCTCGTACCTTCGCATATTTCGCTTACTTGTTGGCCAGATCCTAGCCTTTTTCTGGCTTGGACCACGTAGTAATGAGGTACCACACTGAAACAGTCAATTAAACCTGGTTCCGATTAATATTTTCGAGGATAACCCTGGTTATGTCTGGGTTAGTTCTGGTATTTGCAATCATCTGGCTCATACTTACGCGTTTTTCGCATACTTGTTGGCCAGATCCTGGGTTTTTTCTGGTTTGGATACCGTAGTAATGAAGTTCCACACAGAAACAGTCAATTAAACCTGGTTGCGATTAATATTTTAGAGGATAACGCCGGTTACGTCTGGGTTAGTTCTGGTATTTGCAATCATCTGGCTCATACTTACGCGTTTTTCGCATACTTGTTGGCCAGATCCTGGGTTTTTTCTGGTTTGGATACCGTAGTAATGAAGTTCCACACCGAAACATTCAATTAAACCTGGTTGCGATTAATATTTTAGAGGATAACGCCGGTTACGTCTCGGGTATTTCTGGGATTTGCCGAAATCTGGCTCGTATTTTCGCATTTTTCGCATACTTGTTGGCCAGATCCTGGCCTTTTTCTGGCTTGGGCCACGTAGTAATGTGGCATCACACTGAAACAGTCGATTAAACCTGGTTCCGATTAATATTTTAGAGGATAACGCCGGTTATGTCTGGGTTAGGTCTGGTATTTGCCCTCATCTGGCTCGTACCTTCGCATTTTTCGCATACTTGTTGGCCAGGTCCTGGCCTTTTTCTGGCTTCGACCACCTTGTAATGAGGTACCACACTGATACAGTCAATAAAACCTGGTTCCGATTAATATTTTAGAGGATAACGCTGGTTATGCCTGGGTTAGTTCTGGTATTTGCAATCATCTGGCTCATACTTTCGCAATTTTCGCGTACTTGTTGGCCAGATCTTGGGTTTTTTGTGGTTTGGAACCCGTCGTAATGTGGTTCCACACCGAAGCAGTCAATTAAACCTGGTTGCGATTAATATTTTAGAGGATAACGCTGGTTATGTCTGGGTTAGGTCTGGTATTTGCCCTCATCTGGCACGTACTTTCGCATTTTTCGCATACTTGTTGGCCAAATCATAGCCTTTTTCTGGTTTGGCTCACTTAGTAATGCGGTACCACACCGAAATTGTCAACTACACCTGGTTGCGATTAATATTTTAGAGGATTACGCCGGTTATGTTTGGGTTAGGTCTGGTATTTGCCCTCATCTGGCTCGTACTTTCGCATTTTTCGCATACTTGTTGGCCAGATCTTGGGTTTTTTGTGGTTTGGATCCCGTCGTAATGTGCTTCCACACCGAAGCAGTCAATTTAACCTGGTTACGATAAATATTTTGGAGGATAACGCTGGTTATGTCTCGGTTAGGTCTGGGATTTGCCGTCATCTGGCTCGTACTTTCGCATTTCTCGCATACTTGTTGGCCAGATCCTGGGCTATTTCTGGTTTGGATCACGTAGCAATATGGTACCACACAGAAGCATTCAATAGAAGCTGGTTCCGATTAATATTTTAGAGGATAACGCCGGTTATGTCTGGGTTAGGTCTGGTATTTGCCCTCATCTGGCTCGTACCTTCGCATTTTTCGCTTACTTGTTGGCCAGATCCTGGCCTTTTTCTGGCTTGGACCACGTAGCAATGTGGTATCACACTGAAACAGTCAATAAAACCTGGTTCCGATTAATATTTTAGAGGATTACGCCGGTTATGTTTGGGTTAGGTCTGGGATTTGCCGTCATCTGGCTCGTACTTTCGCATTTTTCGCTTACATGTTGGCCAGATCCTAGCCTTTTTCTGGCTTGGACCACGTAGTAATGAGGTACCACACCGAAGCAGTCAATTAAACCTGGTTCCGATTAATATTTTCGAGGATAACCCTGGTTATATCTGGTTTAGTTCTGGTATTTGCAATCATCTGGCTCATACTTACGCGTTTTTCGCATACTTGTTGGCCAGATCCTGGGTTTTTTCTGGTTTCGATACCGTAGTAATGAAGTTCCACACAGAAACAGTCAATTAAACCTGGTTGCGATTAATATTTTAGAGGATAGCGCCGGTTACGTCTCGGGTAGTTCTGGGATTTGCCGACATCTGGCTCGTATTTTCGCATTTTTCGCATACTTGTTGGCCAGATCCTGGCCTTTTTCTGGCTTGGACCACGTAGTAATGTGGTATCACACTGAAACAGTCAATTAAACCTGGTTGCGATGAATATTATGGAGGATAGCGCTGGTTATGTCTCGGTTAGGCCTGGGATTTGCCCTCATGTGGCTCGTACTTTCGCATTTCTCGCATACCTGTCGGCCAGATCCTGGGCTTTTTCTGGTTTGGATCACGTAGTAATATGGTACCACACAGAAACAGTCAATAGAAGCTGGTTCCGAACAGTATTTTATAGGATAACGCCGGTTATGTCTGTGTTAGGTCTGGAATTTGCTCTCATCTGGCTCGTACTTTCGCATTTTTCGCCTACTTGTTGGCAAGATCCTGGGCTTTTTCTGGTTGGGATCACGTAGTAATGCGGTACCACACCGAAGCAGTCGATTAAACCTGGTTGCAATTAATATTTTATAGGATAACGCCGGTTATGTCTGTGTTAGGTCTGGGATTTGCTCTCATCTGGCTCGTACTTTCGCATTTTTCGCCTACTTGTTGGCAAGATCCTGGGCTTTTTCTGGTTGGGATCACGTAGTAATGCGGTACCACACCGAAGCAGTCAATTAAACCTGGTTACGATTATTATTTTAGAGGATAACGCCGGTTATGTTTGGGTTAGGTCTGGTATTTGCCCTCATCTGGCTCGTACATTCGCATTTTTCGCATACCGGTTGGCCGATCCTGGCCTATTTCTGGTTTGGATCACGTAGTAATGCGGTACCACACCGAAACAGTCAATTAAACCTGTTTGCGATTAATATTTTAGAGGATAACGCTGGTTATGTCTCGGTTAGGTCTGAGATTTGCCCTCATCTTGCTCGTGCTTTCGTATTTTTCGCATACTTGTTGGCCAGATCCTGGGTTTTTTCTGGTTTGTATCCCGTAGTAATGAGGTTCCAGACCGAAACAGTCAATTAAACCTGGTTCCGATTAATATTTTAGAGGATAACGCCGGTTATGTCTCGGGTGGGTCTGGTATTTGCCGTCATCTGGCTCGTATTCGCATTTTTCGCATACATGTTGGCCAGATCCTGGGCTTTTTTTGGTTTGGACCACGTAGTAATGTGGTACCACACTGAAACAGTCAATTAAAGCTGGTTCCGAATAGTATTTTAGAGGATAACGCAGGTTACGTCTGGGTTAGTTCTGGTATTTGCATTCATCTGGCTCATACTTTCGCGTTTTTCGCATTCTTGTTGGCCAGATGCTGGGTTTTTTCGGGTATCGATCCCGTAGTAACGAAGTTCCACACCGAAACAGTCAATTAAACCTGGTTGCGATTAATATTTTAGAGGATAACGTCGGTTATGTCTCGGGTGGGTCTGGTATTTGCCGTCATCTGGCTCGTATTCGCATTTTTCGCATACATGTTGGCCAGATCCTGGGCTTTTTTTGGTTTGGACCACGTAGTAATGTGGTACCACACTAAAACAGTCAATGAAAGCTGGTTCCGAATAGTATTTTAGAGGATAACGCAGGTCACGTCTGGGTTAGTTCTGGTATTTGCCCTCATCTGGCTCGTACCATCTCATTTTTCGCTTACTTGTTGGCCAGATCCTGGCCTTTTTCTGGTTTGGACCACGTAGTAATGAGGTACCACACTGAAACAGTCAATTAAACCAGGTTGCGATGAATATTATGGAGGATAACGCTGGTTATGTCTCGGTTAGGTCTGGGATTTGCTCTCATCTGGCTCGTACTTTCGCATTTCTCGCATGCTTGTTGGCCAGATCCTGGGCTTTTTCTGGTTTGGATCACGTAGTAATATGGTACCACACAGAAACAGTCAATAGAAGCTGGTTCCGAACAGTATTTTAGAGGATGACGCTGGTTATGTCTGGGTTAGTTCTGGTATTTGCAACAATCTGGCTCATACTTTCGCGATTTCGCATACTTGTTGGCCAGATCCTGGGCTTTTTTTGGTTTGGACCACGTAGTAATGTGGTACCACACTGAAACAGTCAATAAAAGCTGGTTCCGAATAGTATTTTACAGGATAACGCAGGTTACGTCTGGGTTAGTTCTGGTATTTGCCCTCATCTGGCTCGTACTTTCGCATTCTTCGCATACTTGTTGGCCAGATCCTCGCCTTTTTCTGGTTGGGATCACGTAGTAATACGGTACCACACCGAAGCAGTCAACTAAACCTGGTTGCGATTAATATTTTAGAGGATAACGCCGGTTATGTCTCGGGTAGGTCTGGGATTTGCTCTCATCTGGCTCGTACTTTCGCATTTCTCGCATACTTGTTGGCCAGATCCAGGGTTTTTTCTGGTTTGGATCCCGTAGTAATGAAGTTCCACGCCGAAACAGTCAATTAAACCTGGTTGCGATTAATATTTTAGAGGATAACGCCGGTTATGTCTCGGGTGGGTCTGGTATTTGCCGTCATCTGGCTCGTATTCGCATTTTTCGCATACATGTTGGCCAGATCCTGGGCTTTTTTTGGTTTGGACCACGTAGTAATGTGGTACCCCACTGAAACAGTCGATTAAACCTGGTTCCGATTAATATTTTAGAGGATAACGCTGGTTATGTTTGGGTTAGTTCTGGTATTTCCAATCATATGGCTCGTACTTTCGCATTTTTCTCATACTTGTTGGCAAAATCCTGGGCTTTTTTTGGTTTGGATCACGTAGTGATGTGGTACCACACTGAAACAGTCAATAAAAGCTGGTTCCGAATAGTATTTTAGAGGATAACGCAGGTTACGTCTGGGTTAGTTCTGGTATTTGCAATCATCTCGCTCATACTTTCGCGTTTTTCGCATACTTGTTGGCCAGATCCTGGGTTTTTTCTGGTTTGGATCCCGTAGTAATGAAGTTCCACGCCGAAACAGTCAATTAAACCTGGTTGCGATTAATATTTTAGAGGATAACGCCGGTTATGTATCGGGTAGGTTTGGGATTTGCCGTCATCTGGCTCGTATTTTCGCATTTTTCGCATACTTGTTGGCCAGATCCTGGCCTTTTTCTGGCTTGGACCACGTAGTAATGTGGTTCCACACCGAAACAGTCAATTAAACCTGGTGGCGATTAATATTTTAGAGGATAACGCTGGTTATGTTTGGGTTAGTTCTGGTATTTGCAATCATCTGGCTCGTACTTTCGCATTTTTCGCATACTTGTTGGCAATATCCTGGGCTTTTTTTGGTTTCGATCACGTAGTAATGTGGTACCGCACTGAAACAGTCAATAAAAGCTGGTTCCGAGTAGTATTTTAGAGGATAACGCAGGTTACGTCTGGGTTAGGTCTGGTATTTGCATTCATCTGGCTCATACTTTCGCGTTTTTCGCATACTTGTTGTCCAGATGCTGGGTTTTTTCGGGTTTGGATCACGTAGTAATGTGGTATCACACTGAAACAGTCAATTAAACCTGGTTGCGGTTAATATTTTAGAGGATAACGCCGTTTATGTCTCGGGTAGGTCTGGGATTTGCCCTCATCTGGCTCGTACTTTCGCATTTTTCGCATACTTGTTGGCCAAATCATCGCCTTTTTGTGGTTTGTCTCACGTAGTAATGCGGTACCACACCGAAATTGTTAACTACACCTGGTTGCGATTAATATTTTAGAGGATAACGACGGTTATGTCTCAGTTAGGTCTGGGATTTGCCCTCATCTGGCTCGTACCTTCGCATTTTTCGCCTACTTGTTGGCAAGATCCTGGGCTTTTTCTGGTTGGGATCACGTAGTAATGCGGTACCACACCGAAGCAGTCAATTAAACCTGGTTGCGATTATTATTTTGGAGGATCACGCCGGTTATGTTTGGGTTAGGTCTGGTATCTGCCCTCATCTGGCTCGTACTTTCGCATTTTTCGCTTACTTGTTGGCCTGATCCTAGCCTTTTTATGGTTTGGATCACGTAGTTACGCGGTACTACACCCAAACAGTCAATTAAACCTGGTTGCGATTACTATTTTGGAGGATAACGCCAGTTATGTCTGGGTTTGGTCTGGTATTTGCCCTCATCTGGCTCGTGCTTTCGCGTTTCTCGCATTGTTGTTGGCCAGATCCTGGGTTTTTTCTGGTTTGGATCCCGTAGTAATGTGGTTCCACACCAAAACGGTCAATTAAACTTGGTTGCGATTAATATTTTAGAGGATAACGCCGGTTATGTCTCGGTTAGGTCTGGCATATGTCCTCATCTGGCTCGTAGTTTCGCGTTATCGCAAACTCGTTCGCCAGATCCTGGCCTTTTTCTGGTTTGGATCACGTAGTAATGTGGTACCGCACTGAAACTGTCAATAGAAGCTGGTTCCGATTAGTATTTTAGAGGATAACGCTGGTTATGCCTCGGTTAGGTCTGGGATTTGCCCCCATCTGGCTCGTACTTTCTCATTATTCGCATTCATGTTGGTCAGATCCTGGGCTTTTTCTGATTTGGACCACGTAGTAATGTGGTACCACACCGAAACAGTCAATTAAACCTCGTTGCGAATAATATTTTAGAGGATAACGCTGGTTATGCTTGGGACAGTTCTGGTATTTGCTATCATCTGGCTCATACTTTCGCTGTTTTCGCATACTTGTTGGCCAGTTCCTAGCCTTTTTATGGTTTGGATGACGTAGTTACGCGGAACCACACCCAAACAGTCAATTAAACCTGGTTGCGATTACTATTTTGGAGGATAACGCCAGTTATGTCTGGGTTTGGTCTGGTATTTGCCCTCATTTGGCTCATACTTTCGCACTTTTCGCATACTTGTTGGCCAGATTCTGGGTTTTTTCTGGTTTGGATCCCGTAGTAATGAGGTTCCACACCGAAACAGTCAATTAAACTTGGTTGCGATTAATATTTTAGAGGATAACGCCGGTTATGTCTCGGTTAGGTCTGGCATTTGTCCTCATCTGGCTCGTAGTTTCGCGTTTTCGCATACTCGTTCGCCAGATCCTGGCCTTTTTCCGGTTTGGATCACGTAGTAATGTGGTACCGCACTGAAACTGTCAATAGAAGCTGGTTCCGATTAGTATTTTAGAGGATATCGCTGGTTATGTCTCGGTTAGGTCTGGGATTTGCCCCCATCTGGCTCGTACTTTCTCATTATTCGCATTCTTGTTGGTCAGATCCTGGGCTTTTTCGGATTTGGACCAAGTAGTAATGTGGTACCACACCGGGAACAGTCAATTAAACCTCGTTGCGAATAATATTTTAGAGGATAACGCTGGTTATGTCTGAGACAGTTCTGATATTTGCAATCATCTGGCTCATACTTTCGCGTTTTTCTCATAGTTGTTGGCCAGATCCTGGGGTTTTTCCGGTTTGGATCCCGCAGTAATGTGGTTCCACACCGAAGCAGTCAATTAAACCTGTTTGCGATTAATATTTTAGCGGATAACGCCGGTTATGTCCAGGCCAGGTCTGGAATTTGCCCTCATCAGGCTCGTACTTTTGCATTTTTCGCTTACTTGTTGGCCTGATCCTAGCCTTTTTATGGTGTGGATCACGTAGTAATGCGGTACCACACCGAAACAGTCAAATAAACCTGGTTGCGATTAATATTTTAGAGGATATCGCCGGTTATGTCTCGGTTAGGTCTGGGATTTGCCCTCATCTGACTCATACTTTCGCACTTTTCGCATACTTGTTGGCCAGATCCTGGGCTTTTTCTGGTTTGGATCACGTAGTAATGTGGTATCACACTGTCAATAAAAGCTGGTTCCGCTTAGTATTTGAGAGGATAACGCTGGTTCTGTCTGGGACAGTTCTGGTATTTGCAATCATCTGGCTCACACTTTCGCGTTTTTCTCATAGTTGTTGGCCAGATCCTGGGTTTTTTCCGGTTTGGATCCCGCAGTAATGTGGTTCCACACCGAAGCAGTCAATTAAACCTGTTTGCGATTAATATTTTAGAGGATATCGCTGGTTATGTCTGGGTTAGGTCTGGTATTTGCCCTCATCTGGCTCGTATTTTCGCATTTTTCGCATACTTGTTGGCCAGATCCTGGCCTTCTTCTGGCTTGGACCACGCAGTAATGTGGTGGCACACTGAAACAGACAATTAAACCTGGTTCCGATTAATATTTTAGAGGATAACGCCGGTTATGTCTGGGTTAGGTCTGGAATTTGCCCCCATCTGGCTCGTACATTCGCATTTTTCGCATTCCTGTAGGCCAGATCCTGGGCTTTTTCTGGTTTGGGTCACGTAGTAATGCGGTACCACACTGAAACACTCAATTAAATCTGGTTGCGATTAATATTTTAGAGGATAACGCCGGTTATTTCTTGGTTAGGTCTGGTATTTGCCCTCATCTGTCTCGTACCATCGCATTTTTCGCTTACTTGTTGGCCAGATCCTGGCCTTTTTCTGGCTTGGACCACGTAGTAATGAGGTACCACACTGAAACAGTCAATTAAACCTGGTTCCGATTAATATTTTCGAGGATAACGCTGGTTATGTCTGGGTTAGGTCTGGTATTTGCCCTCATCTGGCTCGTACCTTCGCATTTTTCGCATACTTGTTGGCCAGATCCTGGCGTTTTTCTGGCTTGGACCACGTAGTAATGAGGTACCACACTGATACAGTCAATAAAACCTGGTTCCGATTAATATTTTAGAGGATAACGCCGGTTATGTCTGTGTTAGGTCTGGTATTTGCCCTCATCTGGCTCGTACTTTCGCATTTTTCACATACTTGTTGGGCAGATCCTGAGTTTTTTCTGGTTTGGATCCCGTAGTAATGAAGTTCCACGCCGAAACAGTCAATTAAACCTGGTTGCGATTAATAGTTTAGAGGATAACGCCGGTTATGTCTCGGGTAGGTCTGGGATTTGCTCTCATCTGGCTCGTACTTTCGCATTTTTCGCCTACTTGTTGGCAAGATCCTGGGCTTTTTCTGGTTGGGATCACGTAGTAATACGGTACCACACCGAAGCAGTCAACTAAACCTGGTTGCGATTATTATTTTAGAGGATAACGCCGGTTATGTCTTGGTTAGGTCTGGTATTTGCCCTCATCTGGCTCGTACCTTCGCATTTTTCGCTTACTTGTTGGCCAGATCCTGGCCTTTTTCTGATTTGGACCACGTAGTAATGAAGTTCCACACCGAAACAGTCAACTAAACCTGGTTGCGATTAATATTTTAGAGGATAACACCGGTTATGTCTCGGGTGCGTCTGGGATTTGCCGTCATCTGGCTCGTATTAGCATTTTTCGCATACATGTTGGCCAGATCCTGGGCTTTTTCTGGCTTGGACCACGTAGTAATGAGGTACCACACTGAAGCAGTCAATAAAACCTGGTTCCGATTAATATTTTGGAGGATAACGCCGGTTATGTTTGGGTTAGGTCTGGGATTTGCCCTCATCTGGCTCGTACTTTCGCATTTTTCGCATACTTGTTGGCCAGATCCTGGCCTTTTTCTGGTTTGGATCCCGTAGTCATGTGGTTCCACACCGAAACAGTCAATTAAACCTGGTGGCGATTAATATTTTAGAGGATAACGCCGGTTATGTCTGGGTTAGGTCTGGAATTTGCCCTCATATGGCTCGTACTTTCGCATTTTTCGCATACTTGTTGGCAAGATCGTCGCCTTTTTCTGGTTTGGATCACGTAGTAATGCGGTACCACACCGAAACGTTCAACTACACCTGGTTGCGATTAATATTTTAGAGAATAACGCCGGTTATGTCTCGGTTAGGTCAGGGATTTGCTCTCATCTGTCTCGTACTTTCGCATTTTTCGCATACTTGTTGGCCAGATCCTGGCCTTTTTCTGATTTGGATCACGTAGTAATGTGGTTCCACACCGAAACAGTCAATTAATCCTGGTGGCGATTAATATTTTAGAGCATAACGCTGGTTATGTTTGGGTTAGTTCTGGTATTTGCAATCATCTGGCTCGTTCTTTCGCATTTTTCGCATACTTGTTGGCAAGATCCTGGGCTTTTTTTGGTTTGGATCACGTAGTAATGTGGTACCACACTGAAACAGTCAATAAAAGCTGGTTCCGAATAGTATTTTAGAGGATAACGCAGGTTACGTCTGGGTTAGGTCTGGTATTTGCATTCATCTGGCTCATACTTTCGCGTTTTTCGCATACTTGTTGGCCAGATGCTGGGTTTTTTCGGGTTTGGATCCCGTAGTAATGAAGTTCCACACCGAAACAGTCAACTAAACCTGGTTGCGATTAATATTTTGGAGGATAACACCGGTTATGTCTCGGGTGCGTCTGGGGTTTGCCGTCATCTGGCTCGTATTAGCATTTTTCGCATACATGTTGGCCAGATCCTGTGCTTTTTTTGGTTTGGACCACGTAGTAATGTAATACCACACTGAAACAGTCAATAAAAGCTGGTTCCGAATAGTATTTTAGAGGATAACGCAGGTTACGTCTGGGTTAGTTCTGGTATTTGCCCTCATCTGGCTCGTACCTTCGCATTTTTCGCTTACTTGTTGGCCAGATCCTGGCCTTTTTCTGGTTTGGACCACGTAGTAATGAGTTACCACACTGAAACAGTCAATTAAACCTGGTTGCGATGAATATTATGGAGGATAACGCTGGTCATGTCTCGGTTAGGTCTGGGATTTGCCCTCATCTGGCTCGTACTTTCGCATTTCTCGCATACTTGTTGGCCAGATCCAGGGTTTTTTCTGGTGTGGATCCCGCAGTAATGCGGTTCCACACCGAAACAGTCAATTAAACCTGGTTGCAATTAATATTTTAGAGGATAACGCCGTTTATGTCTGGGTTAGGTTTGGTATTTGCAATCATCTGGCTTATACTTTCGCAATTTTCTCGTACTTGTTGGCCAGATCTTGGGTTTTTTGTGGTTTGGATCCCGTCGTAATGTGGTTCCACACCGAAGCAGTCAATTAAACCTGGTTGCGATGAATATTTTGGAGGATAACGCTGGTTATGTTTGGGTTAGTTCTGGTATTTCCAATCATATGGCTCGTACTTTCGCATTTTTCGCATACTTGTTGGCAAGATCCTGGGCTCTTTCTGGTTGGGATCACGTTGTAATGCGGTACCACACCGAAGCAGTCAATTAAACCTGGTTGTGATTATTATTTTAGAGGATAACGCCGGTTATGTTTGGGTTAGGTCTGGTATTTGCCCTCACCTGGCTCGTACTTTCGCATTTTTCGCATTCTTGTTGGCCGATCCTGGCCTATTTCTGGTTTGGACCACGTAGTAATGTGGTACCACACCGAAACAGTCAATTAAACCTGGTTGCGATTAATATTTTAGAGGATAACGCCGGTTATGTCTCGGGTAGGTCTGGGATTTGCCGTCATCTGGCTTGTATTTTCGCATTTGTCGCATACTTGTTGGCCAGATCCTGGCCTTTTTCTGGGTTGTACCACGTAGTAATGTGGTAACACATTGAAACAGTCAATTAAACCTGGTTCCGATTAATATTTTAGAGGATAACGCTGGTTGTGTCTGGGTTAGTTCTGGTATTTGCAATCATCTGGCTTATACTTTCGCAATTTTCTCGTACTTGTTGGCCAGATCTTGGGTTTTTTGTGGTTTGGATCCCGTCGTAATGTGGTTCCACACCGAAGCAGTCAATTAAACCTGGTTGCGATGAATATTTTGGAGGATAACGCTGGTTATGTTTGGGTTAGTTCTGGTATTTCCAATCATATGGCTCGTACTTTCGCATTTTTCGCATACTTGATGGCAAAATCCTGGGCTTTTTTTGGTTTGGATCACGTAGTGATGTGGTACCACACTGAAACAGTCAATAAAAGCTGGTTCCGAATAGTATTTTAGAGGATAACGCAGGTTACGTCTGGGTTAGTTCTGGTATTTGCAATCATCTCGCTCATACTTTCGCGTTTTTCGCATACTTGTTGGCCAGATCCTGGGTTTTTTCTGGTTTGGATCCCGTAGTAATGAAGTTCCACGCCGAAACAGTCAATTAAACCTGGTTGCGATTAATATTTTAGAGGATAACGCCGGTTATGTCTCGGGTGCGTCTGGGATTTGCCGTCATCTGGCACTAATTTCCCCATTTTTCGCATACTTGTTGGCCAGATCCCGGCCTTTTTCTGGCTTGGACCACGTAGTAATGTGGTATCACACTGAAACAGTCAATTAAACCTGGTTGCGGTTAATATTTTAGAGGATAACGCCGTTTATGTCTCGGGTAGGTCTGGGATTTGCCGTCATCTGGCTCGTATTTTCGCATTTTTCGCATACTTGTTGGCCAGATCCTGGCCTTTTTCTGGCTTGGACCACGTAGTAATGTGGTTCCACACCGAAACAGTCAATTAAACCTGGTGGCGATTAATATTTTAGAGGATAACGCTGGTTATGTTTGGGTTAGTTCTGGTATTTGCAATCATCTGGCTCGTACTTTCGGATTTTTCGCATACTTGTTGGCAATATCCTGGGCTTTTTTTGGTTTGGATCACGTAGTAATGTGGTACCGCACTGAAACAGTCAATAAAAGCTGGTTCCGAGTAGTATTTTAGAGGATAACGCAGGTTACGTCTGGGTTAGGTCTGGTATTTGCATTCATCTGGCTCATACTTTCGCGTTTTTCGCATACTTGTTGGCCAGATGCTGGGTTGTTTCGGGTTTGTATCACGTAGTAATGTGGTACCACACTGAAACAGTCAATAGTAGCTGGTTCCGAATAGTATTTTAGAGGATAACGCAGGTTACGTCTGGGTTAGTTCTGGTATTTGCAATCATCTGGCACATACTTTCGCATTTTTCGCTTACTTGTTGGCCGATCCTGGCCTATTTCTGGTTTGGATCACGTAGTAATGCGGTACCACACTGAAACAGTCAATTAAACCTGGTTGCGATGAATATTATGGAGGATAACGCTGGTTATGTCTCGGTTAGGTCTGGGATTTGCCCTCATCTGGCTCGTACTTTCGCATTTCTCGCATACTTGTTGGCCAGATCCTGGGCTTTTTCTGGTTTGAATCACGTAGTAATATGGTACCACACAGAAACAGTCAATAGAAGCTGGTTCCGAACAGTATTTTAGAGGATGACGCTGGTTATGTCTGGGTTAGTTCTGATATTTGCAACAATCTGGCTCGTACTTTCGCATTTTTCGCCTACTTATTGGCAAGATCCTGGGCTTTTTCTGGTTGGGATCACGTAGTAATGCGGTACCACACCGAAGCAGTCAATTAAACCTGGTTGCGATTATTATTTTAGAGGATAACGCCGGTTATGTTTGGGTTAGGTCTGGTATTTGCCCTCACCTGGCTCGTACTTTCGCATTTTTCGCATACTTGTTGGCCGATCCTGGCCTATTTCTGGTTTGGATCACGTAGTAATGCGGTACCACACCGAAACAGTCAATTAAACCTGGTTGCGATTAATATTTTGGAGGATAACGCTGGTTATGTCTCAGTTAGGTCTGGGATTTGCCCTCATCTTGCTAGTGCTTTCGTATTTTTCGCATACTTCTTGGCCAGATCCTGGGCTTTTTCTGGTTTGGATCACGTAGTAATGCGGTACCACACTGAAACAGTCAATAAAAGCTGGTTCCGAGTAGTATTTTAGAGGATAACGCAGGTTACGTCTGGGTTAGGTCTGGTATTTGCATTCATCTGGCTCATACTTTCGCGTTTTTCGCATACTTGTTGGCCAGATCCTGGGTTTTTTCTGGTTTGGATCCCGTAGTAATGAGGTTCTAGACCGAAACAGTCAATTAAACCTGGTTGCGGTTCATATTTTACAGGATAACTCCGGTTATGTCTCGGGTAGGTCTGGGATTTGCCCTCATCTGGCTCGTACCTTCGCATTTTTCGCTTACTTATTGGCCAGATCCTGGCCTTTTCCTGGCTTGGCCCACGTAGTAATGAGGTACCCCACTGAAACAGTCGATTAAACCTGGTTCCGATTAATATTTTAGATGATAACGCTGGTTGTGTCTGGGTTAGTTCTGGTATTTGCAATCATCTGGCTTATACTTTCGCAATTTTCTCGTACTTGTTGGCCAGATCTTGGGTTTTTTGTGATTCGGATGCCGTCGTAATGTGGTTCCACACCGAAGCAGTCAATTAAACCTGGTTGCGATGAATATTTTGGAGGATAACGCTTGTTATGTTTGGGTTAGTTCTGGTATTACCAATCATATGGCTCGTACATTCGCATTTTTCGCATACTTGTTGGCAAGATCCTGGGCTTTTTTTGGTTTGGATCACGTAGTGATGTGGTACCACACCGAAACAGTCAATAAAAGCTGGTTCCGAATAGTATTTTAGAGGATAACGCAGGTTACATCTGGGTTAGTTCTGGTATTTGCAATCATCTGGCTTATACTTTCGCAATTTTCTCGTACATGTTGGCCAGATCTTGGGTTTTTTGTGATTCGGATGCCGTCGTAATGTGGTTCCACACCGAAGCAGTCAATTAAACCTGGTTGCGATGAATATTTTGGAGGATAACGCTTGTTATGTTTGGGTTAGTTCTGTTATTTGCAATCATCTGGCTCATACTTTCGAGTTTTTCGCATACTTGTTGGCCAGATCCTGGGTTTTTTCTGGTTTGGATCCCGTAGTAATGAAGTTCCACGCCGAAGCAGTCAATTAAACCTGGTTGCGATTAATATTTTAGAGAATAACGCCGGTTATGTTTCGGGTAGGTCTGGGATTTGCCGTCATCTGGCTCGTATTTTCGCAATTTTTCGCATACTTGTTGGCCAGATCCCGGCCTTTTTCTGGCATGGACCACGTAGTAATGTGGTATCACACTGAAGCAGTCAATTAAACCTGGTTGCGGTTAATATTTTAGAGGATAACGCTGGTTACGTCCGGGTTAGATCTGGTATTTGCAATCATCTGGCACATACTTTCGCATTTTTCGCTTACTTGTTGGCAAGATACTGGGCTTTTTCTGGTTGGGATCACGTAGTAATGCGGTACCACGCCGAAGCAGTCAATTAAACCTGGTTGCGATTATTATTTTAGAGGATAACGCCGGTTATGTCTCGGGTCGGTCTGGGATTTGCCCTCATCTCGCTCATACTTTCGCATTTCTCGCATACTTGTTGGCCAGATCCTGGGCTTTTTCTGGTTTGGATAACGTAGTAATGTGGTACCACACTGAAACAGTCAATAAAAGCTGGTTCCGATTAGTATTTTAGAGGATAAAGCTGGTTATGGCTGGGTTAGTTTTGGTATTTGCAATTATCTGGCTCATACTATCGCGTTTTTCGCATACTTCTTGGCCAGATCCAGGGTTTTTTCAGGTTTGGATCCCGTAGTAATGTGGTTCCACACCGAAACACTCAACTAAACCTGGTCGCGATGAATATTTTAGAGGATAACGCCGGTTATGTCTGGGTTAGGTCTGGTATTTGCCCTCATCTGGCTCGTACTTTCGCGTTTTTCGCATACTTGTTGGCCAGATTCTGGGTTTTTTCTGGTTTGGATCCCGTAGTAATGAAGTTCCACACCGAAACAGTCAATTAAACCTGGTTGCGATTAATATTTTAGAGGATAACGCCGGTTATGTTTGGGTTAGGTCTGGTATTTGCAATCATCTGGCACATACTTTCGCATTTTTCGCTTACTTGTTGGCCGATCCTGGCCTATTTCTGGTTTGGATCACGTAGTAATGCGGTACCACACTGAAACAGTCAATAAAAGCTGGTTCCGAATAGTATTCTAGAGGATAACGCAGGTTACGTCTGGGTTAGTTCTGTTATTTGCAATCATCTGGCTCATACTTTCGCGTTTTTCGCATACTTGTTGGCCAGATCCTGGGTTTTTTCTGGTTTGGATCCCGTAGTAATGAGGTTCTAGACCGAAACAGTCAATTAAACCTGGTTGCGGTTCATATTTTACAGGATAACTCCGGTTATGTCTCGGGTAGGTCTGGGATTTGCCCTCATCTGGCTCGTACCTTCGCATTTTTCGCTTACTTATTGGCCAGATCCTGGCCTTTTCCTGGCTTGGCCCACGTAGTAATGAGGTACCCCACTGAAACAGTCGATTAAACCTGGTTCCGATTAATATTTTAGATGATAACGCTGGTTGTGTCTGGGTTAGTTCTGGTATTTGCAATCATCTGGCTTATACTTTCGCAATTTTCTCGTACTTGTTGGCCAGATCTTGGGTTTTTTGTGATTCGGATGCCGTCGTAATGTGGTTCCACACCGAAGCAGTCAATTAAACCTGGTTGCGATGAATATTTTGGAGGATAACGCTTGTTATGTTTGGGTTAGTTCTGGTATTACCAATCATATGGCTCGTACATTCGCATTTTTCGCATACTTGTTGGCAAGATCCTGGGCTTTTTTTGGTTTGGATCACGTAGTGATGTGGTACCACACCGAAACAGTCAATAAAAGCTGGTTCCGAATAGTATTTTAGAGGATAACGCAGGTTACATCTGGGTTAGTTCTGGTATTTGCAATCATCTGGCTTATACTTTCGCAATTTTCTCGTACTTGTTGGCCAGATCTTGGGTTTTTTGTGATTCGGATGCCGTCGTAATGTGGTTCCACACCGAAGCAGTCAATTAAACCTGGTTGCGATGAATATTTTGGAGGATAACGCTTGTTATGTTTGGGTTAGTTCTGTTATTTGCAATCATCTGGCTCATACTTTCGAGTTTTTCGCATACTTGTTGGCCAGATCCTGGGTTTTTTCTGGTTTGGATCCCGTAGTAATGAAGTTCCACGCCGAAGCAGTCAATTAAACCTGGTTGCGATTAATATTTTAGAGAATAACGCCGGTTATGTTTCGGGTAGGTCTGGGATTTGCCGTCATCTGGCTCGTATTTTCGCAATTTTTCGCATACTTGTTGGCCAGATCCCGGCCTTTTTCTGGCATGGACCACGTAGTAATGTGGTATCACACTGAAGCAGTCAATTAAACCTGGTTGCGGTTAATATTTTAGAGGATAACGCTGGTTACGTCCGGGTTAGATCTGGTATTTGCAATCATCTGGCACATACTTTCGCATTTTTCGCTTACTTGTTGGCAAGATACTGGGCTTTTTCTGGTTGGGATCACGTAGTAATGCGGTACCACGCCGAAGCAGTCAATTAAACCTGGTTGCGATTACTATTTTAGAGGATAACGCCGGTTATGTCTCGGGTCGGTCTGGGATTTGCCCTCATCTCGCTCATACTTTCGCATTTCTCGCATACTTGTTGGCCAGATCCTGGGCTTTTTCTGGTTTGGATAACGTAGTAATGTGGTACCACACTGAAACAGTCAATAAAAGCTGGTTCCGATTAGTATTTTAGAGGATAAAGCTGGTTATGGCTGGGTTAGTTTTGGTATTTGCAATTATCTGGCTCATACTATCGCGTTTTTCGCATACTTCTTGGCCAGATCCAGGGTTTTTTCAGGTTTGGATCCCGTAGTAATGTGGTTCCACACCGAAACACTCAACTAAACCTGGTCGCGATGAATATTTTAGAGGATAACGCCGGTTATGTCTGGGTTAGGTCTGGTATTTGCCCTCATCTGGCTCGTACTTTCGCATTTTTCGCATACTTGTTGGACAGATCCTGGCCTATTTTTGGTTTGGATCACGTAGTAATTCGGTACCATACCGAAACAGTCAAGTAAACCTGCTTACGATTAATATTTTAGAGGATAACGCCGGTTATGTCTCGGTTAGGTCTGGGATTTGCCGTCAACTGGCTCGTATTTTCGCTTTTTTCGCATACTTGTTTACCAGATCCTGGCCTTTTCCTGGCTTTGACCACGTAGTAATATGGTATCACACTGAAACAGACAATTAAACCTGGTTCCGATCAATATTTTGGGGATAACGCACGTTATGTCTGGGTTAGGTCTGGTATTTGCCCTCATCTGGCTCGTACCTTCGCGTTTTTCGCATACTTGTTGGCCAGATTCTGGGTTTTTTCTGGTTTGGATCCCGTAGTAATGAAGTTCCACACCGAAACAGTCAAATAAACCTGGTTGCGATTAATATTTTAGAGGATAACGCCGGTTATGTCTCGGGTAGGTCTGGGATTTGCCGTCATCTGGCTCGTATTTTCGCATTTTTCGCATACTTGTTGGCCAGATCCTGGCCTTTTTCTGGCTTGGACCACGTAGTAATGTGGTATCACACTGAAACAGTCAATTAAACCTGGTACCGATCAATAACTTAGAGGATAACGCACGTCATGTCTGGGTTAGGTCTGGTATTTGCCCTCATCTGGCTGGTACCTTCGCATTTTTCGCTTACTTGTTGGCCAGATCCTGGCCTTTTCCTGGCTTGGCCCACGTAGTAATGAGGTACCCCACTGAAACAGTCAATTAAACCTGGTTCCGATTAATATTTTAGAGGATAACGCTGGTTGTGTCTGGGTTAGTTCTGGTATTTGCAATCATCTGGCTTATACTTTCGCAATTCTCTCGTACTTGTTGGCCAGATCGTGGGTTTTTTGTGGTTTGGATCCCGTCGTAATGTGGTTCCATACCGAAGCAGTCAATTAAACCTGGTTGCGATGAATATTTTGGAGGATAACGCTGGTTATGTTTGGGTTAGTTCTGGTATTTCCAATCATATAGCTCGTACTTTCGCATTTTTCGCATACCTGTTGGCAAGATCCTGGGCTTTTCTTGGTTTGGATCACGTAGTGATGTGGTACCACACCGAAACACTCAACTAAACCTGGTCGCGATGAATATTTTAGAGGATAACGCCGGTTATGTCTGGGTTAGGTCTGGTATTTGCCCTCATCTGGCTCGTACTTTCGCATTTTTCGCATACTTGTTGGACAGATCCTGGCCTATTTTTGGTTTGGATCACGTAGTAATTCGGTACCATACCGAAACAGTCAAGTAAACCTGCTTACGATTAATATTTTAGAGGATAACGCCGGTTATGTCTCGGTTAGGTCTGGGATTTGCCGTCAACTGGCTCGTATTTTCGCTTTTTTCGCATACTTGTTTACCAGATCCTGGCCTTTTCCTGGCTTTGACCACGTAGTAATATGGTATCACACTGAAACAGACAATTAAACCTGGTTCCGATCAATATTTTGGGGATAACGCACGTTATGTCTGGGTTAGGTCTGGTATTTGCCCTCATCTGGCTCGTACCTTCGCGTTTTTCGCATACTTGTTGGCCAGATTCTGGGTTTTTTCTGGTTTGGATCCCGTAGTAATGAAGTTCCACACCGAAACAGTCAATTAAACCTGGTTGCGATTAATATTTTAGAGGATAACGCCGGTTATGTCTCGGGTAGGTCTGGGATTTGCCGTCATCTGGCTCGTATTTTCGCATTTTTCGCATACTTGTTGGCCAGATCCTGGCCTTTTTCTGGCTTGGACCACGTAGTAATGTGGTATCACACTGAAACAGTCAATTAAACCTGGTTGCGATCAATAACTTAGAGGATAACGCACGTCATGTCTGGGTTAGGTCTGGTATTTGCCCTCATCTGGCTGGTACCTTCGCATTTTTCGCTTACTTGTTGGCCAGATCCTGGCCTTTTCCTGGCTTGGCCCACGTAGTAATGAGGTACCCCACTGAAACAGTCAATTAAACCTGGTTCCGATTAATATTTTAGAGGATAACGCTGGTTGTGTCTGGGTTAGTTCTGGTATTTGCAATCATCTGGCTTATACTTTCGCAATTCTCTCGTACTTGTTGGCCAGATCTTGGGTTTTTTGTGGTTTGGATCCCGTCGTAATGTGGTTCCATACCGAAGCAGTCAATTAAACCTGGTTGCGATGAATATTTTGGAGGATAACGCTGGTTATGTTTGGGTTAGTTCTCGTATTTCCAATCATATAGCTCGTACTTTCGCATTTTTCGCATACCTGTTGGCAAGATCCTGGGCTTTTCTTGGTTTGGATCACGTAGTGATGTGGTACCACACCGAAACAGTCAATAAAAGCTGGTTCCGAATAGCATTTTAGAGGATAACGCAGGTTACGTCTGCGTTAGTTCTGGTATTTGCAATCATCTGGCTCATACTTTCGCGTTGTTCGCATACTTGTTGGCCAGATCCTGGGTTTTTTCTGGTTTGGATCCCGTAGTAATGAAGTTCCACGCCGAAACAGTCAATTAAACCTGGTTACGATTAATATTTTAGAGGATAACGCCGGTTATGTCTCTGGTAGGTCTGGGATTTGCCGTCATCTGGCTCGTATTTTCGCAATTTTTCGCATACTTGTTGGCCAGATCCCGGCCTTTTTCTGGCATGGACCACGTAGTAATGTGGTAGCACACTGAAACAGTCAATTAAACCTGGTTGCGGTTAATATTTTGGAGGATAACGCCGTTTATGTCTCGGGTAGGTCTGGGATTTGCCGTCATCTGGCTCGTATTTTCGCATTTTTCGCATACTTGTTGGCCAGATCCTGGCCTTTTTCTGGCTTGGACCACGTAGTAAAGTGGTATCACACTGAAACAGTCAATCAAACCTGGTTCCGGTTAGTATTTTAGAGGATAACGCCGGTTATGTCTGGGTTAGGTCTGGGATTTGCCCTCATCTTGCTCGTGCTTTCGTATTTTTCGCATACTTGTTGGCCAGATCCTGGGCTTTTTCTGGTTTGTATCACGTAGTAATGCGGTACCACACTGAAACAGTCAATAGTAGCTGGTTCCGAATAGTATTTTAGAGCATAACGCTGGTTACGTCTGGGTTAGATCTGGTATTTGCAATCATCTGGCACATACTTTCGCAGTTTTCGCTTACTTGTTGGCAAGATCCTGGGCTTTTTCTGGTTGGGATCACGTAGTAATGCGGTACCACACCGAAGCAGTCAATTAAACCTGGTTGCGATTATTATTTTAGAGGATAACGCCGGTTATGTCTCGGGTAGGTCTGGGATTTGCCGTCATCTGGCTTGTATTTTCGCATTTTTCGCATACTTGTTGGCAAGATCCTGGGTTTTTTTTGGTTTGGATCACGTAGTAATGTGGTACCACACTGAAACAGTCAATTAAACCTGGTTCCGATTAATATTTTAGAGGATAACGCTGGTTATGTCTGGGTTAGGTCTGGTATTTGCCCTCACCTGGCTCGTACTTTCGCATCTTTCGCATACTTGTTGGCCAGATCCTGGCCTTTTTCTGGTTTGGATCACGTAGAAATGCGGTACCACACTGAAACAGTCAATCAAACCTGGTTCCGGTTAGTATTTTAGAGTATAACGCCGGTTATGTCTGGGTTAGGTCTGGTATGTGCCCTCATCTGTCTCGTACTTTCGCATTTTTCGCAAACTTGTTGTCCAGATCCTGGCCTTTTTCTGGACTGGATCACGTGGTAATGCGGTACCACACCGAAACAGTCAAGTAAACCTGGTTGCGATTAATATTTTAGAGGATAACGCCGGTTATGTCTCGGTTAGGTCTGGGATTTGCCCTCATCTGGCTCATACTTTCACATTTCTCGCATACTTGTTGGCCAGATCCTGGCCTATTTTTGGTTTGGATCACGTAGTAATGCGGTACCATACCGAAACAGTCAAGTAAACCTGCTTACGATTAATATTTTAGAGGATAACGCCGGTTATGTCTCGGTTAGGTCTGGGATTTGCCGTCATCTGGCTCGTATTTTCGCTTTTTTCGCATACTTGTTGACCAGATCATAGCCTTTTCCTGGCTTTGACCACGTAGTAATATGGTATCACACTGAAACAGACAATTAAACCTGGTTGCGATTAATATTTTAGAGGATAACGCCGGTTATGTCTGGGTTAGGTCTGGTATGTGCCCTCATCTGGCTCGTACTTTCGCATTTTTCGCAAACTTGTTGGCCAGATCCAGGCCTTTTTCTGGATTGGATCACGTGGTAATGCGGTACCACACGGAAACAGTCAAGTAAACCTGGTTGCGATTAATATTTTAGAGGATAACGCCGGTTATCTCTCGGTTAGGTCTGGGATTTGTCCTCATCTGGCTCATACTTTCGCATTTCTCGCGTACTTGTTGGCCAGATCCTGGGCTTTTTCTGGTTTGGATCACGTTGTAATGTGGTACCACACTGAAACAGTCAATAAAAGCAGGTTCCGATTAGTATTTTAGAGGATATCGCTGGTTATGTCTGGGTTAGTTCTGGTATTTGCAATTATCTGGCTCATACTATCGCGTTTTTCGCATACTTCTTGGCCAGATCCAGGGTTTTTTCAGGTTTGGATCCCGTAGTAATGTGGTTCCACACCGAAACAGTCAATTAAACCTGGGCGCGATGAATATTTTAGAGGATAACGCCGGTTATGTCTGGGTTAGGTCTGGTATTTGCCCTCATCTGGCTCGTACTTTCGCATTCTTCGCATACTTATTGGACAGATCCTGGCCTATTTTTGGTTTGGATCACGTAGTAATGCGGTACCACACCGAATGTGATGTGGTACCACACCGAAACAGTCAATAAAAGCTGGTTCCGAATAGCATTTTAGAGGATAACGCAGGTTACGTCTGGGTTAGTTCTGGGATTTGTCCACATCTGGCTCATACTTTCGCATTTCTCGCGTACTCGTTGGCCAGATCCTTGCCTTTTTCTTGCTTGGACCACGTAGTAAAGTGGTTCCACACAGAAACACTCAATTAAACCTGGTCGCGATGAATATTTTAGAGGATAACGCCGGTTATGTCTGGGTTAGGTCTGGTATTTGCCCTCATCTGGCTCGTACTTTCGCATTTTTCGCATACTTGTTGGCCAGATTCTGGGATTTTTCTGGTTTGGATCCCATAGTAATGAAGTTCCACACCGAAACAGTCAATTAAACCTGGTTGCGATTAATATTACAGAGGATAACGCCGGTTATGTCTCGGGTAGGTCTGGGATTTGCCGTCATCTGGCTCGTATTTTCGCATTTTTCGCATACTTGTTGGCCAGATCCTGGCCTTTTTCTGGCTTGGGCCACGTAGTAATGTGGTATCACACTGAAACAGTCAATTAAACCTGGTTCCGATCAATATTTTAGAGGGTAACGCACGTTATGTCTGGGTTAGGTCTGGTATTTGCCCTCATCTGGCTCGTACCTTCGCAGTTTTCGCTTACTTGTTGGCCAGATCCTGGGCTTTTTCTGGTTTGGATCACGTAGTAATGTGGTACCACACTGAAGCAGTCGATAAAAGCTGGTTCCGATTAGTATTTTAGAGGATAAAACTGGTTATGTCTGGGTTAGTTCTGGTATTTGCAATTATCTGGCTCATACTATCGCGTTTTTCGCATACTTCTTGGCCAGATCCAGGGTTTTTTCAGGTTTGGATCCCGTAGTAATGTGGTTCCACACCGAAACACTCAATTAAACCTGCTTGCGATTAATATTTTAGAGGATAACGCCGGTTATGTCTCGGGTAGGTCTGGGATTTGCCGTCATCTGGCTCGTATTTTCGCATTTTTCGCATACTTGTTGGCCAGATCCTGGCCTTTTCCTGGCTTGGCCCACGTAGTAATGAGGTACCCCACTGAAACAGTCAATTAAACCTGGTTCCGATTAATATTTTAGAGGATAACGCTGGTTGTGTCTGGGTTAGTTCTGGTATTTGCAATCATCTGGCTTATACTTTCGCAATTTTCTCATACTTGTTGGCCAGATCTTGGGTTTTTTGTGGTTTGGATCCCGTCGTAATGTGGTTCCATACCGAAGCAGTCAATTAAACCTGGTTGCGATGAATATTTTGGAGGATAACGCTGGTTATGTTTGGGCTAGTTCTGGTATTTCCAATCATATAGCTCGTACTTTCGCATTTTTCGCATACTTGTTGGCAAGATCCTGGGCTTTTCTTGGTTTGGATCACGTAGTGATGTGGTACCACACCGAAACAGTCAATAAAAGCTGGTTCCGAATAGCATTTTAGAGGATAACGCAGGTTACGTCTGGGTCAGTTCTGGTATTTGCAAACCTTCTGGCTCATACTTTCGCGTTGTTCGCATACTTGTTGGCCAGATCCTGGGTTTTTTCTGGTTTGGATCCCGTAGTAATGAAGTTCCACGCCGAAACAGTCAATTAAACCTGGTTGCGATTAATATTTTAGAGGATAACGCCGGTTATGTCTCTGGTAAGTCTGGGATTTGCCGTCATCTGGCTCGTATTTTCGCAATTTTTCGCATACTTGTTGGCCAGATCCCGGCCTTTTTCTGGCATGGACCACGTAGTAATGTGGTATCACACTGAAACAGTCAATCAAACCTGGTTGCGGTTAATATTTTGGAGGATAACGCCGTTTATGTCTCGGGTAGGTCTGGGATTTGCCGTCATCTGGCTCGTATTTTCGCATTTTTCGCATACTTGTCGACCAGATCCTGGCCTTTTTCTGGCTTGGACCACGTAGTAAAGTGGTATCACACTGAAACAGTCAATTAAACCTGGTTCCGATCAATATTTTAGAGGATAACGCACGTTATGTCTGGGTTAGGTCTGGTATTTGCCCTCATCTGGCTCGTACCTTCGCATTTTTCGCTTACTTGTTGGCCAGATCCTGGCCTTTTCCTGGCTTGGCCCACGTAGTAATGAGGTACCTCACTGAAACAGTCAATTAAACCTGGTTCCGATTAATATTTTAGAGGATAACGCTGGTTGTGTCTGGGTTAGTTCTGGTATTTGCAATCATCTGGCTTATACTTTCGCAATTTTCTCATACTTGTTGGCCAGATCTTGGGTTTTTTGTGGTTTGGATCCCGTCATAATGTGGTTCCATACCGAAGCAGTCAATTAAACCTGGTTGCGATGAATATTTTGGAGGATAACGCTGGTTATGTTTGGGTTAGTTCTGGTATTTCCAATCATATAGCTCGTACTTTCGCATTTTTCGCATACTTGTTGGCAAGATCCTGGGCTTTTCTTGGTTTGGATCACGTAGTGATGTGGTACCACACCGAAACAGTCAATAAAAGCTGGTTCCGAATATCATTTTAGAGGATAACGCAGGTTACGTCTGGGTCAGTTCTGGTATTTGCAATCATCTGGCTCATACTTTCGCGTTGTTCGCATACTTGTTGGCCAGATCCTGGGTTTTTTCTGGTTTGGATCCCGTAGTAATGAAGTTCCACGCCGAAACAGTCAATTAAACCTGGTTGCGATTAATATTTTAGAGGATAACGCCGGTTATGTCTCTGGTAGGTCTGGGATTTGCCGCCATCTGGCTCGTATTTTCGCAATTTTTCGCATACTTGTTGGCCGGATCCCGGCCTTTTTCTGGCATGGACCACGTAGTAATGTGGTATCACACTGAAACAGTCAATCAAACCTGGTTGCGGTTAATATTTTGGAGGATAACGCCGTTTATGTCTCGGGTAGGTCTGGGCTTTGCCATCATCTGGCTCGTATTTTCGCATTTTTCGCATACTTGTTGGCCAGATCCTGGCCTTTTTCTGGCTTGGACCACGTAGTAAAGTGGTATCACACTGAAACAGTCAATCAAACCTGCTTCCGGTTAGTATTTTAGAGGATAACGCCGGTTATGTCTGGGTTAGGTCTGGGATTTGCCCTCATCTTGCTCGTGCTTTCGTATTTTTCGCATACTTGTTGGCCAGATCCTGGGCTTTTTCTGGTTTGTATCACGTAGTAATGCGGTACCACACTGAAACAGTCAATAGTAGCTGGTTCCGAATAGTATTTTAGAGGATAACGCTGGTTACGTCTGGGTTAGATCTGGTATTTGCAATCATCTGGCACATACTTTCGCATTTTTCGCTTACTTGTTGGCAAGATCCTGGGCTTTCTCTTGTTGGGATCACGTAGTAATGCGATACCACACCGAAGCAGTCAATTAAACCTGGTTGCGATTATTATTTTAGAGGATAACGCCGGTTATGTCTCGGGTAGGTCTGGGATTTGCCGTCATCTGGCCTGTATTTTCGCATTTTTCGCATACTTGTTGTCCAGATCCTGGCCTTTTTCTGGATTGGATCACGTGGTAATGCGGTACCACACCGAAACAGTCAAGTAAACCTGGTTCGATTAATATTTTAGAGGATAACGCCGGTTATGTCTCGGTTAGGTCTGGGATTTGCCCTCATCTGGCTCATACTTTCGCATTTCTCGCATACTTGTTGGCCAGATCCTGGGCTTTTTCTGGTTTGGATCACGTAGTAATGTGGTACCACACTGAAACAGTCAATGAAAGCTGGTTCCGATTAGTATTTTAGTGGATAAAGCTGGTTATGTCTGGGTTAGTCCTGGTATTTGCAATTATCTGTCTCATACTATCGCGTTTTTCGCATACTTCTTGGCCAGATCCAGGGTTTTTTCAGGTTTGGATCCCGTAGTAATGTGGTACCACACTGAAACAGTCAATTAAACCTGGTTGC